>NC_056741.1:448966302-449178802 GCF_019279795.1 Protopterus annectens | reverse complement strand
AGCTATGTGGGCCAGAATTTTATCTACACATGTTATTTATTTTATTTATTTACCCTTTTGTTGACTGGGATAGTGTCATCTTTTCAGGAAAGACCCAAGGTGGTGTTTATATTACCAAGGGAAATTTGGCTAGGGCATCTGGAACTTTCCCTACTCTTTGGAGCTGCTAAATGGCATTAGGGAGATCCTATAGTAGCAAGAAAAAGGCCTATTGAAAACAGCAGCAGCATGGAGGGGGACAGAATCCTATGGAGAGTTGAGTTGGAAAGTGAGAATTTGGAGAAAAAACTGTTCGATATGGAGCTTCAGAATGCAAACAAGGATTCCTATGTAGTGGATGTTACAAATGACCAGCATTTAGCTGTTTCCTTGGCTAAGAAGTAAATTAGTCTTGAGAAGTAGTACAGATAGCAGAACTGTTATCAGGAGAGCCTGAAGATGATGTTCTGTTAAAAAATATCTGAGCAGAATGATCCAGGTAACAGTCCTGCTGTTTTATGGGATGAAATGGCTAAAACGTGTTTGTTAAGTATGAAATATTTGGAAAAGGAATCCAGTGAAGTGGCAGCAGAGTATGCAGCAGTAAAAACTTATTCAACAGTGACAAAAAGTAAAAGAGGAAAGCAGCAACAAATTGAGAAAGGGTCTGTTTTTGTGATAGAAGATAATGAAGTAACTAATACCTATGCAGCAATGACAGCAGGCAAGAAAGGAGAGCAGCAACAAACTGTAAGTAAAACTGTTTTTAAAAAGAAGAGAAGGCTAACTGAATAAGAACAAAAAATGACACTGCAATAGATAGATATGTATGTGACACTTTAGTAACTGTTCTGGGATTTAAAGCTCAAGAAATTTGGTCTTTTATATATATTGGGACAAAGACTTTTTGCGACTTAACATTTGAAACTGATGGACTGATGATAACATTTCTGGAACTGTCTAACAAAAAAGAAGGACATTTGTCAGAGGAACAATTATTTGCTTTCTGATAGTAACTTAAATGTTAAAAAATGTTACTTTGCAGTTTACAACTGATGAACTGGAAGAAGATGGTTAAAAAAACATGCAGAGTCAGTGTGAAACTGCTCATAATATTCTGAAAGTTAGAGATTAGAGAAATTTATGGAGGCTGGAAATTGTTTTGAAATGTGAAAACAACATGGCGGAACATTTGCCAAGTGTTATTTTTATGGCTGGTCATAGAGGGACTAAATTATGTTTCTTTTGTAGGGACTTTTTTCATTTATTTAATGACTGATTACATTGTACCATGTCACAATGTGGAGAGAAAGGACATACTACAAGAAGTTGTGTGCCTGAATGCAGTTTGTGTAATAAAAAAATATGTTTTTGGATGGATTGTTAAGAGCAAACAGTAAATAACGTAAAAAAATGGGAAAGGGAATAAAACATACTTGAGGAAGGACAACAACCATCTAGGGGAGAAGGTGAAAACATACATGTGGTAGGATAACAAGAAGCAGGAGAGAGGATGGGCCAGGTAAGGAAGAAGCTGTAGAAGAAGAACAAATATGGAAGGAGAAAATGAGTAGAGAGTGCATGCAAGAACAGAGGTCAGGGGAAGGGATTGATACTATTTTTTTTAATTCCAGACAGTGAAAATCTAATTCTGGGGATCAAGGATTATTTGTAGATCAACCCAAGAAAAATATTCAGTTGGGGAAAGAGTAAAAATAAGAAAACAATAGTTTAAAAAATATTTCCCCTAAACTTAAAAAGAAGGGGAAAAAACAATTTTAGAGTACCTTCAGTAAACGTGAACAGTATTGATAACATTATAAGAAGAATAGAGATACTGGAACAGTATGCTAAATATGATGTGGGTGTTATTCTGTTAGAGGATGTAAGATTCCTGCCAAGTGAAGAAAGACTGGGGGCTTCTACGATGGTTGCACACTAACAGATTAATTTTGTGCGGAGTCTGCATGTCCTTCCTGCATTCGTGTGGGTTTCCTACAGGTGCTCCAGTTTCCTCCCACATTCCAAAGACATACATCTGCAGTGTTTCTCCCTGGGCCTCCACTGAAAATAGGCTCTGTCCTAGTCAGAGTTTCCTGGTCAACAAATGTTAAATAAATAAATAAAATAAATAAATAAATGCAGCTCTCCCAGTGTGAAAACTGAAACTTAGAAAAGAGAGCCAGTGAATTTGTCTTTTTGGGTAGGTTTCAGTTACTGGCTAGTAAGTGCACTGCCTGGATGCCAGCCAAGAAGAAATTCAGAGAACCTGAAAGAAAATCAAACACAAAAGTTGAGAAGAAAATTCAGACTGAGAAGAATGCTGGAGTTATTCAGCAAAAAGCAGTTCAAGCTCCAGCTTTGGTGAAAGACACAACTTCAAGTAATCTACAGGGAAAAAAAGACGTCAAATGTTCTCAGAGCTGAATAAAATAAATGAAATACTAAAGCAGTATATAAATTCAAATAACAAAAGGCTGGAAATGGAAGAAGCTTTAGAAAGATATTCAGATGAGCTGATAAAACTGCAAAAATTAGAGGGCAAAATGAACTAAAAGCTGCATGAGACTGCTCAAAAAGAAATGCTTCAAAAATGGTAGAATTAGAGGGCAAAGCATGTAAAGAAAACCTGAGATTTTTCTGCTGTACCTAAGAAACTGGAAGGAGCAGATTGTAGCAGTTTTATGAAAGCACAAATACACAACTGCACTGGTATTCCACAGCAGGAATTGTTGAAACGGCACATCATTTGTATGCTCCAAACCTGGCCATAGAAAAGCAACCAAGACCTCTAATAGTAAAGATGAAATCCTACCAGCAGAATGAGTTGATTCTGATAAAACTGTGGCAGAAGGATAAAGTACTTAAAGTTGGAGACAGTAGAGTGTTTGTGGAAAATTATTGGTTACTGTACACCAGGCAAAAGAGGAGTAAATTTATTCCAACAATCAGGGAATATGGAGAGGCAGGTGTAAGATTCAAGCTGTTATATCCATCTATCTTCAGAATATTGTTTCCTCAAGGATCAAAGTCATTTTTTGATGCAGGACATGCTAAGGATGAAATACAATAGTTTGTCTAACAAAAAATGAGCTATCAAACAGAATGGGACTCAGCTTCTCATTCTTCTGATGATAAAGCTCATACAGAGACTTTGCCAAGGAAACCTTTTCCAGTGTTGCAGAATAAAATGCATCAGAGACAGAGAAAAGCAAAGGAGTTGAATGGAAGAACTAGGATTACATTGGAAATGAACCAGAGACTGGAATTGTGAAACAGAGATCAATGGGATGAAAACCAGCAGCTCAGAAATGAATGAATAAATCAATCACTTTTGTGAAATATGGTGGAACAAGAAAGCCTGGAAATATTGGACTTTTTTGACTTTGGTAAACTTGTAGGAGAATCCAAAGCATTTGCCCAATTTCATGCTATTAGTGTCTGTAAGGAGAGGTAACTGTAAGTAAAGGAAGGAAAGAAGGAAAGAGGTAACTGTAAGTAAAACACTTTTTGTTCTTAACAGTGTTTTTAGAAAACACGACATACACTGCATGCTATATAGCAAAGCATTTTCAGTTAATTTTGTATATTATTGGGATACTAAAGTAAACAGGTGCCTTTTTTTCCTTCTTTCTACCTTTTTTGTTTAGTTTTAAGAAATGTAGGCATTCCAATACAAAAAGAAAGCCTGGATAAAAATGTGTTTAAGATAGTGGGGTGTAATCGTAGGTCATTGAGGTGAAGGACAGGTTGTAAAAGTATACAGAACATGATCTAAATAAAGTTGATATGGTTTTCCTTACTTTTGCATAGGGGCATAACTGGATTAAGGCTCTTGGCTTGATCTAATAACAAGTTTTAAGTGGAGGCAAGTAAATAAGAGAACATTAAAGGTAATGAAAAGTCTTCCTTTAGCAAATAAATGTTCAGAGTGCCACACAAGAAGCTTGTAGCTGAAGGCAACAGTGCATCTGGTTCACACATTTCTATGGAGACAAGCTGATAATGGGCAATAGAAACGGAATACATTTTTTCAATGGCTAAAAGAAAATGTTTTCTGAAAGCATTCACTTTGTTTTCTACATCTGGGAAGGCATAAAGATAAGATAAAAACAGACAGAGCTTAGTGTAAATAGAAGCACAGGCTGTACCATGTTTCTTAGCATGGATAACCTTCATTATAGGTTAATTAAAGCATTTGAGTGTAGCTGTCAATCTGGGATAATTGATCATATTAGGAGGGTTAAACTTCATTATTTGAAGATGTACATAGTTTTGTGTGTTTGTATTAAGTTAATAGGCTATGAGGCTTCTTTGGGAATGTGTTTTTTTATGTGAGGGTTTGATGATATGTTATATCAAGGGCAAATTAGTGAGGATGAGCATACATTCATGTGTAATAAACACCCCATGGTACCTAATATATTTGGTATACCCAAGGTCCGTAAAGGGCTGAGGGTCCCACAATTTCAACCAATTGTGGATGGAAAACATTCCAAAACCTGTTTCATTAGCAAATACTTGGATAAAAAAATTGCAGGTAGGTTTAACAGCCTTCCCATATATTAGCAAGGACTCATGGCAATTTTTGGAAATGGTTGGTAGAATACGGTTAGATAGGGATGTTTTATGGTCACTATAGATGTTATGAGTCTCGTCACCGTAATACCACACGAGGAAGGGCTAGTTTGGTTGGAGGCCCAATTATAGAAAACTGGGGTATATGATCAGGATGACATTAACACATACGTAAACATTAATGGAAGTGATCTTACAAAACAACTACGTATACTTTAAAGGACAGTATTATAAGCAAAGTACAGGGGTAGCGATGGGGGCAGCCTGTGCCCCTGTCTTTGCAAATTATGTCATGTCCTTCTGGGAACAACAGTACATTATGCAAGGTGAATACTATTCCAACATTTTGTATTATACAAGGTTTTTGGATGACCTTTTCATTATTTGGAAGGGCAGTGAGTATGAACTGTGATAATTTTATGATTACATAAACCATACTGTGAGCTTCTTAAAATTTACACACAAACACAGTAAAACCACATTTCATATTTATATGTAAATGTAACCATTACTGATGAGAATAATTTGGAATCTGGAATATATAGAAAACCAACTTTCTCAAATTCATATTTAGAATTCACTAGTGCACATCCTTATTTTCAAAAAAAGTTGAAAGTAAAGGGACAGTTGGTATGGGCTGCCAGGATGGTGTGCTCGGATAACATCTTCTTGGAGGAAATTCAATTTATTTTAAAAATGTTCAAAGACAGAGGATATCCCCAAGAATTAATGGATGACATTAGTAAGGAGATTATACATAAACATAACAATGATAAATACAAGCCAATTTTGAATAACATTAACAGTGCTAGTAATGGGGCCAATATATTGGAGCAACATAATAGGACTAAAAATTTTAACATAGGCTTCACAACAATTTTTAATCAAGATGCATGGAAAGTAGTTGAAATAATTTTTAATAACTGGGATATAATACAATCTTACTAAAATGTGGGACAAAAAGTCGTAAAGAGACCAAAGATAATATATAAAAAAGATAGGTCTTTCAAAAACATTCTGGAAACGGGTAAATATAATACTGAGAATGTTAACAACAGATGTAAAGGGAATTTCAAATGTAAGAGGTGTAATTATTGTCCACACATTCTGGAGACAGGTGATAGGTTTGTTCTGAATGGAAAAACTATAATGATTAATGGAGATAATAATTGTAACACCCAGAATATTGTATATGCTCCCAAATGCCTGGATTTCCCTATATTTTATATAGGCAAAACTAGTAGATATTTTAAAAACCAGATAGGGGAGCACCTATTAAACATTAGGCATGGTAGGCAGACTAATACATTACCTAGACATTTGAATGAATATAGGGACCACACTTTCAAATTTTTGGTAGTTCAGCACCTATAAAAAGTCCCACAGGGTAAATGTCTGGATGTACATTTAGGTGTCAGTGAATTAAGATGGCAGTTGAGACTTGATGCCACCATGCATCCAGGGATTAATGAATTCATTAGTATAACCAGTATTTTAAAGTTAAAAAACATTTTAGGTTAAATTCAAACATGCATTTTTATGAAGCAACATTTTTTACTTAGGAAATTATGTGGGTTATTAACTTGATGTGAGTAGGTTAAACTTGATTTTAAAGAGTATTTTTTTATACATTTTTTCTGATGTATTTTTTCAGATGTATTTTTTCTGATGGGTTCAATTTATTAATTATTTATTCAATTTTATAATTAGTGACAATTGAGTATTATATAAGGCTGGGTTGGGGTTTTGAATTTTGTTCTGAAGAAGTCCCTTGTAATTTTAGGGGAAGAAAGCACTCATCGTGGATATTTGTGAATAAAGCTGTTTGTTTTCCTTCACTGTGGTTGCTCTGGTTCTATGTATGCATCACTGCTTCAGTCTATTCATCGATATTCAGATGATGATTCATTGTTGCTGCCTCCTTGAACGTTTCCCAGTTGGTTCTTTCAAGCAGTCTTGGAGGGCCTCCATAGCCCCCCTCAGGCCATACCCTGATTTGTTTCTTTGTGGGTTTCTCTCTAACCAGTGCAGGTTTGTAAGCTGGTGATACAAGATGGTATAAAGCTCAGAGTTTACCATTTGTGGAAGTTGCACTGCTTTATAAACTTTCTTTAAGTGTATGTACACATTGTTCAGGATATTGTCACTCCTTGTAGGAATGTCCACATACTGATGGTAGTGTGGAAGTGCTTCTTTCAGATCTGCATTATTAAAGTCACCAGCTACCACATGTACAAAGTCAGGATATTTACTCTGCATTTCACCCATGTGATTGCATAGTTTATTTAGAACTTCAGTGGTATTCCAAAAAATAAGCACAGTGAGGGCAAGCAGGGTAGACGAAGCTCTCATAAATGGTTTAACTCCTTTAATATACACTCACATGCATATAAAACGATAATAAAATCAAGACTAAATGCTTTAACTTGATCACCGTGTTTTTCGTCCCTAAAAAAATAGGACTTCATCAGATCTCATTCTCAATATCTGTGCAGCAATGTTTAAATGCTCAACTCAATGACCTATCAATTAACTAATCTAGGTTTAAAGCCATAAAGCCTCTGTTATCAGTGCCAAACATTTACATACTGTTAGTTGAATAATGTCTATAAAATATTCATAAAAACACTACATATGACACCTTAGAATATATTACATAGGACAAACATATAAAAAGATATACATGTATATAAAGTTTAAAAAATGTTGTGTATGTGTGTGTATATATGTATATATATATATATATATATATATATATATATATATATATATATATATATATATATTTACAAGTTTAAAAAAACTTTACGAGATTTTTTGTTAGAAGGGTCTGTATAAATATTGCCCCTGTCAAATAAATATATAATAGTATATGAAGAACCATATTCTTCTCTACTGTTATGTATTTTTTGGAATATAACGGTTGGTGTTTGCTACTAGTGCTATTTTCTGGACTAACGGTTGATGTTTGCTACTAGTGCAGTGTTCCTGTTTGTGCTTTTTTAGAGCCTTGGTGGTATTAGCACTAGATGGCATGTACACCACTGCTACACTGACTCCATTCAGCTCCCTGAGCAAGTAAAATGCTGAACATTTAATGGACAGGAATCTCACAGCAGTGTGATAGAATGAGTTCACAGTTGCTGCACCATCTTTTATTAACATAGATGCAGACTCCACATGCTCTGGCCTTTCCATACAGTGTATGTTTTCTGTCTACACAAAACTTTGTAAAATTATCTAAGTTTATTGTATTATCATTTATATTGTCATGCAGCCATGTCTCTGTAATCAAAAATAAACAAGTATTTCTCACCTTGTTCTTTTTGAAGAGTTCCAGTCTCAAGTAGTCCATCTTGCTAGCCAGTGATCTCACATTAGCTAGCAGTAAAGTTGGTAGTACAGGCCTGTAGAGGTTTGCTTTAACTTTACATCAGTACCTGCTCTGCAACCTCTTTTCCTTGTTGTCTAACATCTTTTTCTCTTTTCCTTCTTCAGCATATTCTAGAAACCTGTTCTACCAGTTTCAGGCACTTTAGAGTGTGAAGAGTTAAAATACACAGCTGTTGTAGCTTTGTGCAAGTAGTAGGCCCCAGATACTCTGCAGACTTTAAGGCATCCAACTAGCAACATGTAGATGTTGACTGTTTAATTTCTAGTAACTCCTGTCTACTGTAAGTTATTGTATCTTCAATTGTGCATAAACTGATTTTTTCGAGATTTTCTGTGCAAAAGAAGACAAAATATGCATAAGTCTAGAATGAGCTGACACAGCCGCAGCCACACAGGGTGCCGCCATTTTTTTTTATTTTTGAATATACAAGAACGTGTATATTTAATTGAAAGTTTTTATACACATCCAATAACTATTACAGATCACACGCCAATAACAACTAAAATAAAAATTCAGGGTAATGAAATAAAAATGAGACACTGACACTTCCCCACCTATCAGTTAAACTGAGAGGAATTTAAGGAATGGGTAGTGGAAATGTTTGGGTGTTATCAGGGAAGGCAGAAATTTCTTCAGAATATATAGCTAGGGAGTGGGATAAAATGAAAGTGGAGTTTAAAAATAGGGTAGAAATAAAGTAAAAAGAGATATGGTTAAGAACTAATAATAATTATTTGAGGGACTGACAAAGGTCAAAGTATTGCAGAATACGGGAAATCTCACAGAGCAAGAAGAGGTGCAATTGCAGCGTGCTAATGACAAAATAAAGAACTATCTGGACAATATGCATGAGTTTACAAATACTGCTATTAAGCAACTGTTTTTGATAATAATTCCATAGCACAAAGCTTTTAGCACAACAGCTCAGGCAGCAGAAAGTTGATAGGGTTGTTGCCAAGCTTATTTATTTATTTTATTTTATATTTGTTGACCGGGATAGTCCGACTGGATACATGTCCATTTTCATTGGAGGCCCGGGGAGAAAAGCTTCATTTCTTAACACAAAAACAAATAATAATAATAATAATAATAATAATAATATAATAATACTAAAACAGAGTGAGAAAAAATATAGATACATCATTTCACAAGGTTTAGCACAGTAGGAATACGCTACCACATGCTAAAGATTTAACACAGTGACAAGCAGGCAAATCTGTACATTATAACATAACTCATTGATCAATAGAATGACTGGTTTACTAATAATCAGTTGAGTAGAGAAAACACCAAGTTGTTGGGTTGGGTTAGTCAGGTTTTATAGAACCTATAACAAGGAAAGTAACCAGAGATCCTAAAGAGACATTAGAAATATTTAGAAAATTTTATGAAAATCTGTATAAAACAAAGAAATGTAGAAATTAAGAAAAAGTACAAATTGAAATGTTTATGGAAGAATTAAATATGCCAAGGTTAGAGGTAGATGAGGCTCAATTATTAACAGTTAGGCTAGGACGAGATGAGATAAAAATGTTGATAAATAAGCAGCCTACATGAACGTCTTCAGGAAAAGATGGTATTCCTGTGCAAGTTTGGAAGCTAAAGGGAAGAAAATGATAAAGATATGGAACATTTTAACAGTATTTTAAAAGGAAAAAAGCACCAACATCCTGGATGAAAGGTGTAGTGGTGGTAATACCTAAAGATGGTAAAAACCTACAGATCCAGCTTCATGTATGCCCATTTCAATTCTAAAACATGATGATAAAATGGTTATGTCCATAATGGCTAAAAGAAGGGCAAAGGTGCTGCCAAAATTGATAGATATGGATCAATGTGGTTTTATAGAGAGGAAGTAAACATTTGGCAACATTAATAGGACAATGATGATGTAGATATAAGTGGAAAGTAAGAAAATACCACTAGTAACCCACAAGTGAGCCAAACAGTGTCAAGTCCACTAATAATTCAAAAATCAACACTGCCACGGCTGGAAATCACACTTCGAAGATCTTTATTAACAATTACAGATGATTGAGCACTTTCTTCCCTACATACAGGGATTTCATCAGAATCTACATTCATTCCCCTTTTCCCCAATAAATACTTTAATCAAACCATGATGTCACTCATTACAAAATTGATAGGATGAATTTAAAGTGCAAGGTGCATATTAAAACCATATAATATATAAGTAAAACCATATAAATATAAAACATACTATTATCTATTCCATTTAATTCCATAAAAACATACCATTTCATTTTGTAAAATCCACTTTTTTATTTAATATAGGCTTTATGGAAATAATTTCATTTAAGCCTGGGGTTAGACTTGCTTGTAATTTGATTTGCCATTTTGTTTCCCTTTCTTCTATGTATGTTCTATAGTCCCCACCTCTTGGATTTCTTAATACTTTCTCTAAAATAGTAAATCTGAACTCTTTACACTCCTGGGAGCTACTAATATGTCTGTATAGGGCATTATTAGTGTTCTTAGTACTTATCTGGTATGTGTGTTCATATATCCTGTCCTTCAGTTTTCTCTCTGTTTTGCCTATATAAAAACTGGGACAGGATTCACACAAAGCCAGATAAATGACTCCAGTAGTTTGGCAATTCACTTTTTCCGGTTTCACTACATTTTTCAAATAGTTGTTAATTTTAATTTTTTCCTCTGTACAAATATATCTGCACTGCGAACAATTCCCACACTTTGTGGTCCCATGTCTATTATTCATCTTAATGGGTATTTCAAAATTATTTTTCAAGTTTGGACCTACTTTATATACAAAGTTAGGTTTACTTCCTCCTATGTTCCAAAGTTTAGGATTGTTCCTCAGGATGGCCCAGTTTTTGTTAATAATTTTTTCTACCTCCCTTGCATAACCACCATATGGAACAATCATAGCTCTTTCATAATTTTTATTTTCTGTGCTATTTATTCCCTTTCCTTCACTCAAAGCATTGTTATTCCCTAATAGTGGCTTGTATTTCTTACCTCATTCATTCTTAATATACTCCACATATTCATTTATCATTTTAACCGGGTACCCCCTTTCTTGAAACATAAAGGCTACTTGCCTTAATTCCTCTTGTAGGTCTTCCCGTTTTGAAGTCATCCTTGCTACCCTAATTAACTGTCCTTTAACTATACTATGCTTTTGTCTAACTGGATGATCACTAGAATATTGCAAGTAAGAATTACTGAAGGATGGTTTCCTGTATATCTTAGATTTAAAGCAGTTCATGTCCTTTTCTATGTATGTGTCCAAATAATTTATTCCCTTTGTATTATACACATACGTGAACTTTAAAAATCCTGTGCTTTCATTAAGATGTTGTACCAAATCTTTAATCATATTTTCCGGGCCTTTCCACAAAATAAATATATCGTCCAAAAACCTAACATAAAGTCTCATATGTTGGAAAAAATCACTACTAAACACATTTATTTGCTCCCACTGTAAAAGCACAAGGTTAGCAAAAATAGGAGCACAAGAAGCACCCATTGCAACACCCCTATGCTGCCTATAATATTCTCCATCAAACATAATGTAATTATAATCTAAGACAATTTCCATAAATTCCACTATTAAGTTTTGTTTGTCCTTGTCTAATGTTGTGTTCTTATGTAGACAGTCTCTAAAGGTATCTAATCCTTCCTGTTTGGGAATAGATGTAAATAATTCCACTACGTCGATGGTTATGAATATTACATCTTCGTCCCACATCTCATCCTTAATTCTTCCCAGAAAATCCCACGAGTCTTTTATTATATAATCACTGTTCATGACCTGTTGTTTCAACCACTTATCTATAGTAGCTCCAAAGGGATACGTTTTTGACCCTCGTCCATCCACTATTGGTCTAAAACTTATATTTTCCAAATCTTTGTGGGTCTTTGGTATCCCAAAAATGGTAGCTACTTTTGGATTTAAAACTTTAGGTATTTATATGTTTCTCCTGTAATTCTTTCTTCTAAAAGATAATCTTCTAGACAATAATCTATTCTTTTACTACTAATGTTTATCTCATTAAGTGAAGCTGGTTGGTATGTTTCCAGGTCATTCAGCATTTCAAAGATTTTTGGGGAATATTCCAATGTGTCAAAGAAAACCATCCCACCCCCTTTGTCTGGTCGCATAACTCTTATAGTTCTATCATTTTTAAGCTTTTGCATGACTTCAATTTCTTTGTAAGTCAGATTTTTATTTTTAGTAGTATGCTGCTCCTTACTTTTCAATTTATAAATATCTTCCATTATGGCTTTTTCCAGGACATTTAAAGTAGGGTCTAAAGGTGGATTATATACACTTTTATTTCTAGGTTCCATATTATTGTTTTTTCTCCTTTCAGCTTTAGTTTTGTCTTGAAACATGTAGGCCAAATTTAACTTTCTCAGGAACATTTTTAATTCTATAATGGTGTCAGTGTAGTCAAATTGCTTTGCAGGGACAAATTTTAACCCTTTCATACACAATTCAAAATGTTCAGGTGTTAAATCTACCCCTGCATAGTTATAAATATGGTATCCTTTCATGGTGTTTACTACTCCGTTTTCTAATATTTGTTCATTTTTCCCTATTTCCTGTTCCTGTTCCTTCTGTTCCATCCTGTTACCCATTGCTCTCTTTCTTGTTCCAGCCCTACATCCCATTCTTGTTAGTACTGAAAAGATTGAAATTCATGTGTGTCTTTGTTAAATTGTTCATTATTATAATAATTTCCATTAGTTTCTAATCTTTGCATTTTTCTTTGCCCATTAATGTTCTTGTTCATAATGTTTCTATTATTTTTCACTGTTCTATCTCTCTTAATCACATATGCCCTATTCTCCTTATATTCGTCTAAATCTCTCTTCATTTTCTTACATTTTGTTTCAAATATTTTATTACATTTAAAATCTATATTGTCTAATTTTCTGTAATACACCCCTTCATGTTCAGAAAATAGAAGGTCATTTTTAATTTTCCCATCTAAAATTTCTGCTTCTCCTATCAATATACTTAACTTCTTGTCATTGTTTTTTATAATTTTCCCAATTAACTCCATGCCATACCTATCAAACATTTCTGTAAATTCTGCTATCAAATTATCGTCATAATCCAACCCAAAAGGAAATTTATAAATTCTGAGACCCTTGGGTATTATTTTTTTCAACAAACATTCAGACAAATAACCATTTTCAACCTGAAATTTCTTAATATGAAACATTTTTGTTTCAAACTTAAAAATCAGTCCTTCACTATACCATCATACACATTCTGTTCATCATTCGTATTCTTATATGTTTTATCTGTCAGTACATTATCTGAAAAAAACATATTGTTTTGTTAACAAATAGTCAAAACCTTTTAATTGTCCTGTGGTTTGTTTTTGGACCATATGGTTTGAACTATTACTCACATGTCTCTGGCTTGTATTTCTGTGTTCTGTCCTACATCCCATATTTCGCTCTTCAACCACGCTATTTTTACTGCCAATACATCCAATATCAGTGTATTTGTACTTTAAACCTGCTTCTTTCGGTCTCGCCCCCGTTCTTGTGGTTTCAAATGACTTGTCAACAATTATTGACATATTTTGTTGGTGTAAAAAACTGTTGTTTCCGACCTCATTGGCGTTCGCCTCACTCACACCATTAATTCCTGTAGTTCTTGTGCTGCTATTCTCATTAATTGTGACGTCACTCAAAGGGGACGAGTGGCACTTTCTTTTTGGATTAGTGCTTCTATTTTGATCTCCTGGTTGAGTTAAGAGCTCTGTTAACCTCGTGAGCTCTCCTTTATGTGTCACAAGTTCAGATTGTACCTGGTGGAGTTCTTCTTTTCTTACAGGGGAAAACATCGCTGGAATCTCGCCGAGTGAAACCATGCCAATACCTAAACTTTGGAACATAGGAGGAAGTAAACCTAACTTTGTATATAAAGTAGGTCCAAACTTGAAAAAGAATTTTGAAATGCCCATTAAGATGAATAATAGACATGGGACCATAAAGTGTGGGAATTGTTCACAGTGTAGATATATTTGTACAGAGGAAAAAATAAAAATTAACAACTATTTGAAAAATGTAGTGAAACCGGAAAAAGGGAATTGCTAAACTACTGGAGTCATTTATCTGGCTTTGTGTGAATCCTGTCCCAGTTTTTATATAGGCAAAACAGAGAGAAAACTGAAGGACAGGATATATGAACACACATACCAGATAAGTACTAAGAACACTAATAATGCCCTATACAGACATATGAGTAGCTCCCAGGAGTGTAAAGAGTTCAGATTTACTATTTTAGAGAAAGTATTAAGAAATCCAAGGGGTGGGGACTATAGAACATACATAGAAGAAAGGGAAACAAAATGGCAAATCAAATTACAAGCAAGTCTAACCCCAGGCTTAAATGAAATTATTTCCATAAAGCCTATATTAAATAAAAAAGTGGATTTTACAAAATGAAATGGTATGTTTTTATGGAATTAAATGGAATAGATAATAGTATGTTTTATATTTATATGGTTTTACTTATATATTAAATATATTTTTTAACATGGTTTTAATATGCACCTTGCACTTTAAATTCATCATATCAATTTTGTAATGAGTGACATCATGGTTTGATTAAAGTATTTATTGGGGAAAAGGGGAATGAATGTAGATTCTGATGAAATCCCTGTATGTAGGGAAGAAAGCGCTCAATCATCTGTAATTGTTAATAAAGATCTTCGAAGTGTGATTTCCAGCCGTGGCAGTGTTGATTTTTGAATTATTAAAAGAAAATACCACTGTTATTGGTGGATATTGATGCATTCAACAAAGTAAGCTGGGATTTTATTGTAGGACAATGGAAGCATTCGCATTCCCCAACACAATAATAAGGTCAATTAAGAAGATATATGAGGGATTGGAGGCAAAAATTAATGAGAGATGTTTCCCCTCTGATAAGTTCTGTTTGAACAGAGGAACTAGACAAGGTTGTCCTCTTTCCCCTTTGTATATATGCTATATTTAGAACAACTGGCAAAGAAAACAGGGACTCAGAAATTCAAGGCTATAATTAGTATGGTAATCAGAAAAGGTTTGTACCTGATAAAACCAGAAAAGGGCATTTCAGTGTTGTGGAGCATTCTGAGACGGTTTCAAGTCTTTTTGAGATACAAAATTGTTGATTAGGAGGACATATGAGGGATCAGAGGTGAAAATTAAAGTAGGTGGGGTCCTCTCTGATAATTTCAGCTTGAACAGAGGAACCAGGCAGGGGTGTCCTCTTTCGCCTTTGTTATTTGCATTATATTTAGAACCATTCGCAAAGAAAATAAGGGACTCAAAAATTCAAGGATATAATTGGCATGATAGTCAAGAAAAGCTGCAAATCAGATTATTTTATACCTGATAAAACCAGAAAAAGACATTACAGTGTTGTGGAACATTTTGAGACAGGTTTAAATCTTTTTGGGATACAAAATTAATGAAACTAAAACAAAGGCAATAGCGATAAATTATGTGCTCACATATGAATTGGTTCAGCAATATCCGTATTTATGGAGATACAGTATGATAAAATGAAGTATTTAGGAGTATGGATTCAAAAATTTTCCAATGTGGCAGCTAAGGATATGTGGGAAGAGACTAAACAAAAGATAATACAAAAACTGAGAAAATGGAAGCTTTATTATATGGATATGGATTGTAAAATACAAGTAGTTAAAATGTTTTTAGTCCATTTAGTCTTATACATAGGTCAGGCATATTTTTATTAACCATAGGAGAAGTTGTTGGTCACAATTAATGAAGAGCTGAAGGACTTTATCTGGGAGGGGAAGACAGCAAGAGTCAAGTGGGATAAGCTAATCAGTATATTCCAGTAGAACATGGTGGATTGGGATTACCCAATTTGAAGAGGTATTTCAGAGCTACACAGTTAAGACTCCTATACATAGCATAAGCAGAAAACTATAATTCAGAGTGGAAAGGGATGATGATGAAACAGATGGAAGCTCAAGAAACAAGGAGAGACTGGGATTTTGGATGCAGGTCTTTAAGGAAAATAAAAATAATCATACAGAATATTATATCTATAAAGTAGCAGAAAGTATCCTAAGAACTAAGCCAACATGGGAATGGAGAAAGGAGATTCTACCAATAGAGATGACAGCAATTACGGATATAGACAATAGAAAAGAGGGGGCTAGAATTTATTGGAGAAAACTAGCAAAGGAACCAAGGTATTGGGATCAAATAACTACAGAGTGAAAGATAGAATGGGAAGACGCCAAGAATTTATTTGGGATGCAGGTTAGAGATTGCCTTCTCTATCAAGGAAAGATTCCAGAGTATAGGCAAAGAGAAAGAAATAGAGAGTCCTAAATGAAAGACCAGCACTGGTAGAGTTTTTAGTAGAATTTAGAACAGAAGCTGGCATTAAAAAAGGAATAATTAGTAGACCATATAAAATATTGTATGATAACTATAAAAATCAATCAGAGGAGGTTAGAAAGGATTGTGAAGAGAGATTGTATAAGCAATTCACAAAGAAACAATGGAAGGATATATGTATGCCTCCCAAATATGCAACAAAATCTAGAAGATTTAGGGTTTTTCCTTGGAAACCTTTACAGATATTTTTATACTCCAAGTAGACTCCAGAGAAATTTTCCTCAGGTAGACAGCAAATGTTGGAGGTGTGACAGGGAAGAAAGAGACAATTGGGAACATATTTTCTGGGACTGTGGTGAGTGGGTGGACTTTAAGGATCCCCTGCAGGATGTACTGTCAGAGGTGCTAGGTGCCAGATTGGTGTGAAGAGAGAGATAAATTTTTTGAGCTATGATACAGAATCGGAATTACCTAGACATGGTAAGGCCTTGCTGTGTCTAATTATGGTGGCTGCCAAAAAAGCAATTACTAGAAAATGGAAATCAAAATCTAAACCAACTATACCGGAACTAGTGAATATAGTAACAGAGATAAAACAACTGGAAATGAGATCTTTAGAAAAGGGTAAGGGCAAACTACACAGAAAAAATTGGAAATGTGGGAACAATATCTACAGGGAAGGAATGAGGTTTAAAAGAAGGTAGGACTTAAATGAGCTATTGTAGTGTTTGACTGAAAATGATTGGGTAGATTGTAAATGATGTATAATGTTTGCAACTGGGAGTGTGTCAATATGGTTTGTGATGTAAAATGCTTGCAACTAGGATTGCGTTGGTGTGGTTTATTTTCATTTATGTAAATGTTTGATTGTCTATGCCCTAAGTGATGGTTTAATAAAGATGCTTGTTGTTTAAAAAAAAGGACAGGAATTGAATAATTTATGTAATGTTGCTTAGCTTATATGATATACAGCATTATACAACGACCCCCCCCTTAATATTCCAAAATGTGCACGCTGATTGGTCAGTGTGCACGTTGTAAATCGGAGTTATACTAATGGAAAAAGGTCCGGTCGCCCAGACTTTTTCCATTAGTATAAGTCTTTTTATACAGCAACAGAGAGCGGAAGATCTCCGTTGCTTTTTACACACTGTCTCGCTATGTTAAAGGAGTTTAACATAGCGAGACAGCTTTAAAAAAAGTAACGGAGATCTTCCTATCTCCATTGTTTTTTTTAAAGCTGTCTCGCTATGTTAAACTCCTTTAACATAGTGAGACAGTTTGTAAAAAGCAGAGGAGATGTTGCTTTCTCCATTGCTCCCGCCCACAGCTCTGATGTACTGCGTAAGCATACGCATGCGGAGTACATCAGAACTGCCGCAGAATACCAGACAGCTGCGGAAGGGCAGCAAGGAGGCATTATACAATGTCATTATTTAAGAAAAGTAATTATTTTTTTTCCTTAAATATTGTCATTGTATAATAGCAATAACCGACTTATGGGTGTGGGTAATGCTGGATTTATCCGCGGTTGTCTTTGTTTGGCCACTCGTGCTTCAGCCTCATGACCAAACTACACCAACCGTGGGTAAATCCAGCATTATCCACACCCAGGCGTGGGTCATTGCTATAATATATGTGAAGTATAATATTCGTAAACATACCTTCATTACTTTTATATAAATGTAAATTTGCCTATATCACAAGTGACAATTCAATAAAGGTGTTTAAAATAAAAAAAAAATAATGAAGATAAAACAAAGGCAACAGTTGTAAACCAATACCCACATACAAATTGGTTCAGCAATACCCTTAATATATGGGGGAACATGATAAAATGAAGTACTTATGAGTATAGGTTAAAATTATTCTCTTATGGCAGCTAAGCATATGTGGGAAGAGACTAAACAAAAGAAAATACAAAAAATGAGAAACTGGAAGCTCTGTTTTATGGATATGGATAACAAGATACAAGCAGTGAACATGTTTTAGTCCCTTTAGTTTTGTACTCAGCTCAGGCATATTTTTGATAACAAGAGGAAAAGTTGTGGATAGCAATAAATAAAATGCTGAAGGATTTTATCTGGGGGGGGCAAAAATCAAGTGGGATAAGTTGATCCTTCTAATAGAACAATTTTGGAATAGCTGATTTGAACTGGTATTTCAAAGCTATACAGTTAAGGCTCCTATAAATAACACAAGCAGAAAGTTATAATTCAAAGTGGAAAGGAATGATGATGAAACATGAGGAAGATCAAGAAATAAGAACAGACTGGGATTTTGGATGCAGATCATTAAGAGAATAACAATAACCATACAGAATATTATATTCATAAAGAAGTAGATAATATTCTAAGAACTAAGCCAACATGGGAATGGAGAAAGGAGAGTCTGCCCATAGGGATGACTGTACTTAGGCATACAGAAAATAGGCAACGGGGCTGGAATTTACCAGAGAATACTGGCAAAGGAACCAAGGTATTGGAAGTAAATAATTAGAGAGGGAAAGGTAATAGAATGAGAAAAGCCCAAGAATGCATATGGACTCCAGGCTAAAGATTCCCTCCCCTATCAGGGATTGATATCAGAGTATAGCGAAAAAGAAATGTATAGGAAGATCCTAAGTAAAAGACCAGCACTGGTAGAGTTTTTAGTAGAATCTGGAATAGAAGCTGCTGTTAAAAATGAATAATTAGTGGGGCATATAAAATATTTCATGATAACTATAGGATTTAATTAGAGGAGGTTAGAAAGGACTGGAAAGAAAGGTTAAATAAGCAATTCACAAAGAAACAATAGGAGGATATATGTGTGGCTCCCAAATATGAAACAAAGGGGGGAATTCAATAAAGCCTACATGTTTTTTTTTTTTTGTGTGTAGGTATCGTGCCATGATGCTTACACTGCTGAGTGGTGCTCACACACGAGCAAACACAGAGAATTCCACAGCATGCAAAAATCACCCCATAAGCAGGTGAATCTCATGCAAATGAGGCAGGTAGAGTGATCCAACAAGCAGAAAGTCATCTGTTCAGACCCCGTCTCATTGTTCATAGTGTATATGGAAAAATACAGTGTACAGGAGTCTAGACAGACAAAAGGGGGTGTAAAACTGTAGAAATGTGGACATAAATCCCCTGAAAATGTTATACCACATACACATATGAGCAAAACTATTATTCTGGATGTCAGAAAGACTAAGGGAATAAGTTAATATTTTTTTAATAATCTCGACATGTTTTCGCTACACTCCTGAGTGTGCAAACATGCTTAATAGAACAATTATAAAACAAATTAGGGAAAAAAAATAATTTTATACTATATGACAGAAATGTATTATAGGACCATGTGTGGGGTCCCTACAATGGTGCACTATTGCTATTGCTAAGGTGATAGGGCTATAAAGCATGTAGTTTCCAGGCTGTCAGCATGGATATGTATGCAAATGAGGTGGATTTATTGAATAGCAGAAAGGAGTAATCATTTCCACATTTCCCCTTCCTATATGCTCAGCCAGGTGGCATGCTGTGCAAACATATGCACCTAAGCTTAAAAGAGCCTAGAAGTGAGAGGACTCACCCTGTGATGTCAGCCACATCCTGTGTAAACATCAACATGGTCTAAGAGCATATACGAAGGGGATATTTGGACACGATTACACCTTTCTGTTATTCAATAAATCCACCTCATTTGCATACATATCCATGCTGACAGCGTGTGACACCACGAACAGCTTTGTGTCATGCAGCATATCTTAAAACTAGATGTATTAAAGTATTGATTTTGACCTTTGTTTAAGCTATACTGCACAACACGGAGCTGTTTGTGGTGTCACACACTGAAATAGGGCCATTAAATGATGTTAATTATATTGTAGGCAGGTGAAATGCATCATAGTTAGCCAATCACACATTTTAGACCTACAGCAGAGCTATATAAAGTATGCATACACCCTACATCCTGATTTTCCCGCAGTACTCTGGACCATTGGAGTACAGACTAGGGAATTTTAACTGAGATAATGCTAGGAGCTCCTGCAGGTCTGCTACATCTGTATGTGCTAGATGCTGAAGTCAGTATTGCTGGTCCTGTTGACAATAGGCCTAGGGCCTAGAGCAGAGAAGGGGAAGAGTGTTCAGACCCAGGTAACCTTCCAGGACTTACATGAGGTGGAGACTGTAGAGCACTACAGGGTGGATAGGGACATACTACAAGAACGCAATGAGCTCTGCTGCCCTCAACTCAGACCCAGAGCCAACAGAGGTGAACCCATCCCAGTGGAAACAAAGGTATGTGTAGCCCTTAGGATACTAGCTACAAATGCTTTTCAAAGACCAACTGGGGGACATGATGGGAGTCTCACAGGCACCTGCATCCAGGATACTCCACCAGTTCCTGGATACCATGCTACCACATGCCAATGAGCACATATCTTTTCCCCTCACCACTGAGGCAAGGGACAGCAATATGCAACACTTCTACCATGTAGCACACTACCCTGAAGTACTACGTGCCACAGATTGCACTCATGTACACATCAAAACAGCAACCGGTGAGGAGGCTAGAATCCACGACAACCACAAGGGGTACCACTCCATCAACTGCCAGGTCATGTGCAATGCTCAGGGGATTATCCTTAATGTGTGTGCCAGCAATGCTGGCAGTTATCATGACTCCCATACCTGACACACATCTTAGCTGTACCAGATGTTTGTTAGGGGGGACATCACACATGGCCATTTACTGGGGATGCTGGCTATGCCCTGGAACCATGAATGATGACACCCATCAGAAATGCACACACACCCACAGAAGAACACCATAATGAGGCACACACACAAACTAAGAACATCATAGAGTGTGTGTGTTTGGGCTTCTGAAGTCATGGTTCTGGTTCCTAGATATGTCTGGTGGAGCTACTCAATCTCATGCTGTGGAAACAACTAAAGCGGAATCAGCAAAGGGAAGGGATACATAGCCCCCCAAGTGCCTAGATCACCACAGAAACAGTCAGAAGAGGATTCAGAGGAGGAACCTCCTGCTGATGCCCCTGTATGCAGATGTAGATGTGCTAAGTATCCCCTGGCTTTGGCTAAGAGACAATGCATAGCACAATCACTGACAACCTAGGGGCCTAGGGACTGACACCTTACTCCTACTCACATGCATGCATTACAATTGATGCCAGGCAACCCACACAACCTGTACCTATCCATGTATTGACTGTGTATCACTTGCATCAGACAGAGTCATCCCTGAACTACAGTTCTGTCAACTGTTGCATTTGCAGTGTAAGTCTCTAACCTACACAGTACTTGTAAGGTTTATTATGATATGGCATTGTATGTATGGATCTGCTATATTTTTGCAAGTAAATATAGTGGGCTATTTGGACAGAAGTAACATCCACATGGGCTACAGATACCCATTCCACTATCATATGTCCTTTAGTATTCACTAGGCTTCATGCATGGAATATTCAGTACATCAGTCAAGGGAGATCTTACACGGTGGGGTTACATGATATTCGGACTACTGTGTATCCCAGCAGAACATGCAGTGTTGTTCCCTCACCCCCAACACAGCAGTGTTCCCATATAACTGCTTTAACAGTAAGTCATTAGTGGTATATCAGCAGTCCAGGCAATCTAAGGGCAGTAACATAGAAATTGATCATACATTATATGTCTCACTTAACGCAGGAATAACAATCTACATATGTATGCTGTTGATTGTGTGGTGAATGACTCTTCTCTGTCAGGCAGCTTGTGTGGTTCAGTAGTCTAGGGAAGTTAGAATGTGTGGTGGCATTGATGGTTCTACTCTGGAAGCATCCACATCTTTTATAGGTTTATAGGTTCACAGGTTGGTACTAGGCTATCGGCCCTAGGGCCTATACAAGCCTAGCCAAAACAATTCCCTGGATATTTCTTCCCACAATATTTACTTCCCTGGACCCCTGTCTAGCAGGGTGACTGACATGATCCCCGGGGAGAATTTCCTATCTCCCATCCAATCGTCAAGGTTCCTTTTGAAGAGGGCCAAGGAGGCACTCTGCTTGACTTGAATGGGAAGTCTATTCCAGAGTATGGGGAGTCTCTGGGTCAGGAACCTATCCCTCCAGCATGTTTTGTTCATTGTGATGACAAGGTTTAGATCCCTGGAGCGTGTGGCTCTGAGGGATTGGGATTTCTTTAAGTGGAGCATGTCCAATGGCTCAGGGTTTGACATGGCCTTGTATGTTAAGCAAAGATCACCTCTGAGTAGACGATATGCCACAGAGTATAGTTGGAGTTTTTTTAGACGGTCAGCATAGGGCATCTGTTTTAGGCCTGTGAGTCTTTTAGTGAGGTATTTCTGCGGCCTTTCCAGCTGTTGCAGATGTCTTGTGAGGTACATACCAAACGGGGAATTGTACTCTATAATGAGTCTAATGAGGGATGAGTACAGTGGGACAATGACCTCCTTTTTTCTGGATGAAAAGCCCTTAGTGATGAGGTGTGCCACATAGAAGGATTTCCTGACTGTTGTGGCGATGTGGTTATCAAAGGTGAGACCACTGTTCACCTGTGTCCCTAAGTCTCTCATCACACTTTCGGTGTTTTAATGTACTACCACCTATGTGGTAATTCATGGGTACATGTTTTTTTCCCAAAGGGGATAACTATACATTTCTTGGCATTAAGCTTGAGCCCATGGCACTGACACCAAGCATCTGTTTCTGTAAGGCCGTTTTGCAGAATATCCGCATCATTTGAGGAATCAATAATGGTTCCCAGTTTGCAGTCATCTGCAAACTTTGTTAGCCAGATTCCCTTAGTGTTGGCCTGTACTTCAGAGAAGTAGATGCCAAACAAGAGCGGTCCCAGGACTGAACCCTGAGGTACTCCACTTGTCACTTGTCTGGAGCTGGATTTGGAGTCTGCTACATTTACACTCTGGGTTCTGTCAGTAAGCCGAGTGGCAATCCATCGAGTGACATAGGGATTTATGCCCAGCTTAGTAAGTTTATCTATGATAAACAGTATGACTCTACTCGTCACTCATCAGACCCATCATAGAGTACAATGCCTCATTTGGGATGTACCTCACAAGACACTTCCAACAGATGGAAAGACCACAAAAGCACCTCACCAAGAGGATTACTGGCCTCAAACATATGTCCTATGCAGCCCGACTGAAATAAACTCCAGCTGTACTCAGTGGCATATCGCTTACTCAGAGGTGATCTCTGCCTGACTTACAAAGCCGTATCCAACTCAGAATTGATGGACATGCTCCACCTAAAGAAATCCAAGTCACTGCGAGCCACGCGCTCTAGTGAGCTAAACCTCACCACAACAATAAATAGAACATGCTGGAGGGATAGAATCCTGTCACAAAGACTCCCCATGCTTTGGAATAACATTCCTAACTACATTAGGCAGAGCCACTCACTAACACTCTTCAAGAGAAGCCTTGACGAGTGGATGGGTAACAGAAAATACACCTCTGGGATCACTTCACTGGCTCTGCTTGACAGAGGCCCAGTTAATTAATCAATGGGGCGGCGAAAGCCAACACACTCTGGCTAGGCTTAAAAATGCCCTCCGGCAGATAGCCTAGTACCTACCTATGAACCTATGATTCCAGAGTGGGGGATGGCGTCAAAGGCCTTTGCGAGGTCCAGATAGGCTGTGTGGACCACCTTACCCTTGTCCACAGCTCTGGAGACTGATTTGAAGAAGTCAATCAGGTTCAGGAGACAAGATCTGCCCTTCACGAACCCAAACTGGTTGGGGTCCAGTGTTTGAAGGTTGCCAATGTCTTTATTTAGAAGTTTCATGATAATGCATTCCATGCCCTTGCAGATCAGGCTCATCAGACTGATGGGACAGTAGTTCCCGGGATCCAAGGTGGCTCCCCCCTTGTGAAGTGGGATAACTGTAGCTGTGTGCCACTCAGTGGACATGAAGCCCGAGGTGAGGCTATAATTAAACATGACACTTAGGTGAGGTGCCAGTTCATTTTGTAGTTCATGTAATACACAACCCGGGATGTCATCTGGTCCTATGGATGCTGTATTCTTAGCTTTGGAGAGTGCAGTTTCTACCTGTGTGGCTGTGATTACTGGAATTTGGCAATCTTTTGGTATTGAGATGGGCCCTTTAGGGGGTGAGAGGGGGTTGAGGTTGGCACTGAATCGATCTGCCAGGATATTGGCAATATCCTTGGGATCAGTATATTTAATGCCATTCTGTTGTAGCTCAGAGCATATCTGAGCATTGCCATTTAGATTTTTAACATAACAATAGAATGCCTTGTGTTTGTCTTTGGAATTTTTGGCAATTTTATTTTCATAACTAGCTTTGGAGAATTTTATGAGGGATTTCAGCTTCTTACTAAGGCTGGTAAGGGAGTTTTTTGCATCCTGGGATTTTCCTCTTTTCTGCAACAGTTTCTTTCTTCTGTTGTATATTTTGTTTATGGCAGGGGACCACCAGATTGGCTTCCTTTTTTTGGAGGAGAGCATCTTGGTTCTATTTAGGATGGCACTATTCATGCATGAGTGGATGTGCTCGTACAGTGCCTTAGTGTAGGATTCAGCAGTCAAACTTTCAGCTCCCGTCTGCATGGGTGTCATGAAGTTTGTCACTTAAGACTTGAGTAGCATTAAGTTGGCTTTGGAGAAATTTTTTTACAGAGGTTTCCTTACTGGGGGGTGGGGGTGGGATGTGGATGTCAAGGATGATTTGCTTATGGTCAGACATGACCAATGAGGAGATGACCATTGGTTTGGAGCATCTATCTCCCATGTTGGTAATGACCAGGTCTAGGATATTGGAGCCCCTGGTGGGACAATAGATTAGTTGATACAGGGTGTTGGAATTTATGAACTCCCAGAACCGTTGGGAAAAGGTGTTGGTACCCCAGCAGTTTTCCCAGTTAATGGCAGGGTAGTTGAAATCACCCGGTATTAGGGTGTTTGGTTGTATCTTAATATTTTCCAGTATATTTAGAAAGGTGTAATGAGAATCTTGGGGAATAGTGGTGGATCTGTAGCAAGCTACAATTTGGATTGCAGTATTACCTAGTGTTAGTTGCACCTGGAGAATTTCAAATGCATTGTGTTGGGCAACTAGCCTGGAGGTGTGAATATCCTTGGTGAATATGGACACTCCTTCATCTTTAGTGTTTCAGTCTTGGTTTGGTGGCTGAAAAGTGTGGTAAGAGTTGCAGCCTGGTATTGCAGGGATGCTCTCTGGAGCCTTGAACCAGGTCTCAGTTACTGCACAGATATCAATGTTCTCCATTTTTAGGAGTGCCTCGAGAGATTGCATTTTGAGGTTTAGACTTCTAGCATTTGAGTAGCATTACCTTCAGATTTTGCTTGCTTGTATCTGTTACGGTGGTGGTTTTGTCCTTTGAACCTTGCCTAAAAAAGGCATTATAGGGATGGCAAGAGCTTTAGCCAGTAACCTGAATCCCAGGGGTGACAGGTGCAGACCATCTCTGGAAAAGCATCGTGGTTTGTCGATCATGTCGTCCCAGGCAGACAGATACTAGATCCCCTTTGAATGACGCCAGAAGCTTAGCCAATTGTTGAAGTCAATAATTTTGTCCTTATACTGTGATATCATTCTGGGCGAAGGCAGGATGCTACTCAGGGCTAGGGTCATACCTGCCTGGGCCACATGATCTGAGAGCTCTTCCATGTCTCTTTTCCTGTAGTCCAGGGAGGTACATCTCAAGTCATTCACTCCAACATGGACAATGACAGAGTCGTATTTGTACTTGTTGTGGAGTGACTTGAGTGCATGCATTATGTGGAGGATCCTGGCACCCGACAGGCAGCTGACTGTAATTTTCTCCTTGTTCAGCCTGGATTTTTGGGGATTTGATGTATTATTATGTTGTTTTTACAGATTGTCAGTCTGTGTGTGGTGTAACATTATTAACCACTGTCACATGTTAATTATATCAGACAGTTGAAGAATGGCATGGATAACTTGAGTAAAATGGAGTACTTCAGAAACAGGGACATATGTCACTGTCAGTAACACACAAACTCCTGGCCTGGAGTACAGGTAGGTGTGGGCTGGAGTCAGCTTATAAATACTGGGCATGCTTATACACTTAGTTAAACAGAGTGCAGTTCTGTTGCTCCTTGCTCAGAATGACCTGTTATGTATAGCTATGTCTATACATACATACATATAAGTGTATATATATATATATATATATATATATATATATATATATATATATATATATATATATATATATATATCATACACACACAAAGCTACATTTGTATATACATCCCTGTTTTATACATAAATATGTGTGTGTATCTCTGTATGACATAAATATGATCACCTCAGTAACTTAGAACGAGATAGGATTTTGCAGTATTTTGGTTGTAGCAGGTGATGTGGGCCTCCAAATGCCTGGTGACAACTAGGCCTGCTGATGTCATCAAGCATAAGATGTCCTAAAGAGATAGTAATAGTAGACTTGAGGTGTAGTGTGTGTGTGTCATGTACTGTGATTTGTAGTGTGTACCATTAGAAAGATAAGTGTTCTAATCTACATGCAGCCAACTTGGAGTGTGTGTGTGCACAGTGCCATGTCCTGTAAATAGTAATTGGAAGTGGTGCTATCCTCAATGTAGCCAGGTTTGTGTGTGGCTGTTACAGCATTTTACATCAACTTATGGAGTCATAGGATCTTTGAATTTTAGTAGCATAATGGCCATACATCCCTCACAATCCTAGTCAAGTTTATACCCTTATTTACATGATCAGCACATATTATCCCTGTCCATGAGGGGCACAGGCAGAAGCCCTGTGATGAAATGACAGTCACCCAGCCAATCATACAGATGGCATTTGACAAGGTCCAATGAGGTGCTCTGTTTGTCATTAGGCGGGATTCTGTTTCAAAGGTCTGTTAAAGTCTGCTAGCTAGATCTCTCCCATCAGCATGTATTACTAAGGTCACATACCAGGTTAATGTACTTAGAATGAGTAATCTGTGTACCATGCCACCTACAGATATGCAGCATTTCCAATCAAGCAGTGTGACACATTGCCACGTATGCAAGGCAAAGATCACTTCTGAGTAGTCAATATGCCGCAGGTTGCAATGACAGTGATTTCAGATGATCCCATTGAACAGATACTGAATATATGAAGTGATCTCTGCTTTGCATACGGTGCAGAGATCACTTCTGAGTAGTCTATATGCCACAAGCTGCAATGACAGTGATTTCAGATGATCTCATTGAACAGACACTGAAGACATGAAGTTCCTTTGTGAGGGACCGTTGTGTTGTGTACAATTGCCAGTAGTGCTTGGAAAGGTACATTACCAAATGGCCATTGCACTCAAATATTGGCAGCTGAGGGAAGAGTACATGGAGGTTATGAGTATGTCAATTCCAGGTGACTGTGCCTTCAGTTATGACATATTATTACCGCCTTACTACTGGGGAGACACAGTGATTTCAGGTACATTAGGTGTAAACATGTGTGGCCAGGCCTGTATGCCAAGGTCTAGCACCCTTGAGTATGTACATCACATGTTGCTACTGATGTACTACTTACCAGGAACATTGGTGTTACCAATGGAAATTATACTACATATATATTTGCATGGAATTTACAGCCATTAGTATGTCAACAGGCATTTGTTCATCAATACCCTCTTGTGGGATATTGACATAACTCACATAGTCTATGACCACTCACAATTTGCAAGCACCAGCCAACGCTGTCAGCCAGAGACATTCAGTTTTCACTTGCATCATGGTTAAATGGATTCCAAACAGTAGAGGACCCAGGACTGAGCCCTGTTAAACACTGCTGCTTACAGATCAGCTATTGGAGGTGGACTTCCCTTTTTTTAGTATGTGTTCCATCAATGAGCCACTTAGTAACCCCTATAATGATATTACCGTGGATGCCTAAGTAGGTGCTTTTGTCAATGATGCCTGAGTGGGGGATAGAGTTATATGACTTGGCTAAGTCCAGGGGGTTGTATTCCCTGATGTCCCCTCAGCCAGGTCCTTGGTGACTGCTTCGGACATGCCCACTAGGTTTAACAGCCAAGATCTCCCTGTCAGAAATCCAAACTGTGTACAGTCAACAGTTTGTAGATCACATATATGTTTGCTGATCAGCTCCATGATGATTTTCCCCATGGCCATACAGATATGGCTACTAGGCAAATAGGTCTATAGTTCTGGTAGTCAGTGGATGCACCACCTCTATGCAAGGGGATAACAGTTGTTGTTGTCCAGTCAGCTGGATGCAATCAGTGGTTACAGCATGATTGCAAGGAGTTCCCAATAGTGTCAGTAATCCTTGTTGGATCCCATGTAGGACACAGCCTGGGATGTTAGCATGTCCAACAGATGCTGTATATCCCCTATAGAAAGGCAAGTTATGACCTGCTCTGTAGATATAGAAGGTATGGGACAGGTTGTAGGAATGTCACATGGCACATGTGGTGGGGACAGAAGAGTGAAGCTGATGCAGAACCTGTGGGATAACAGGTTAGCTATGAGTACAGACCCATTATATGTGGTATCATTAAGTACGAGTTCACCGACAATCTGGGCCTTTCGTCTGAGGTTACACATGTAACTACACTGTGCATTGTTGTTCTGCTTTGTGGGGGAGGCTAATTTTGTCATATACTGTGTCTGCACGACATCACATCAACACTATGTGCTTGTTTTAGCTAAGGAGATTGTGTCTCCATTTTAGGGGGGCACCCTCTCCCCAACTGTCACACAGCAATGCCCACCTCTTATTGTACAGCCTTCTAATGGCAGTTGTCCACCAGGCAGGTTTGCCATGCCATGAGGAGCTCAGGTTCCTCCTGTATGGTACAGCCAAGTCTATGCAGTTGCACTGCTGCTTAATGCATGGGTGTAGACCTCTGCATACTTGCCTGTCCCATCTGAGGGGGGAGGTGCAGTCAAGCTATGTAAACCATCCCATAGGAGGTAATAAGTTGCTTTGCTAAAGTATACTTCTGTATTTTCTGCAAGTGGGGGTTAGGTCTGATACTTAGTTTTAATGATACTAATTTGTGGTCAGATCTCACCAGGGAGAACCTCACAGTGGGGGGGGGGGGCTGCAGTGGTCACCCATATTGGTAAACATATTATGCACTATGTTGGCTCCCCTTGTGGGGATGTCATGCCACTGGTCCAGGGCATTGTAGTTAAGGACATGAACTAACCTTTGGGCAAGTGAGCTTCAGCACGACTAAGCAACACAGCTGGTGGTTACTTAATGTCACCCCAAATCATGGTGTACTGATATATCTTGATATACACAAGTACATTCAAATAAGCACAATGGGTGTCTGGATTCATGGAGCTGCTCCTGTAGCTGGCAATGGCTTGATTTGGTACCTTTCCAGCAGTGAATAGCACTTGCAGTATCTCCAGGAAATCACAGTGTTTCACTAAACCTGGATGTGTGTCTATCCTTAATGAATATGTATACACCATCTGCATTACCTTGCACACTGTCAGTTTGAGGTCTGAACATGTTGAAGGATGTGAAGTCAGGTATGGCTGTGGTGCTGTCCACAGCCTTGAACCAGGTGTCTTTGACTGCACAAATGTTTGCATATTCCAAGGCGGGGACACCTTCCACAGAGTGGAGTTTAGTGTTGCCATTCCCAGCGTGTAGCAGCATAACTGTGATGTTGTATGAAGGTGGCATTCTCATTGGAAAGTTTTCCCTCCAGACAGTGCCTATAAGATACACTGTAGGGGTGTCAGCAGCCTTGGTCAGTAATCAATATCCCAGGGCTGAGAGATGAAGACCATCTATGGCAAAGCACTGACATCTGTTGAGCAAGTCATCCTAGGTGGACATGTAGTGGATCCCGTATAATGACACCACACGCTAAGGCAATTATTGACTTCCATCATTTTCTGTGTGTATTGAGCCATCATCCTAGGTGAGTGTCAAATGCAGCTAAAAGCCATTGCCATACCCGTGAGAGACACTGAGCATCTAAGCTAAGTCATGTGTCTGCATACAGTCTGGTGACGTATGTCCATAGTCATTCACACTTGCAGGAACTATGATGTGATCATTATGTTACCTGATATTCCTTGAGTTGCAGCAATGTGTGGTATGGAGTATCATGTCAACCCACAGACAGCTAAAGCTAACTGTGACCGTTACCATATGTAGCCTGGTGACACAGACATCAGTGTGTCTTACGATGTACTCACCTTTGAATAATAGCCCTGATTTGTTTTTTGCCTCAGGTGTTTGACCGGTGAGATAGTGGTACATGGACTATTATGTATGTTGTGCTCTCCAGAGGTATGATTTTCTGAGGTGTCTATTGTTTTCAAACCTGTCAGGTAAGGAGCTGCAGACATGCAGGTGTGTGTGATGTGAGTGTGGGTGGAGCAAGAGGTGAGCTGTGCATGTTGGCAAAATGCTCATTGCCATATGCACTGACTGCTGTTTGAGACCATGAAATCAAGATTTGAAATATAGTCAGATCTGTCACATGTTGTGTTTGGGTGGCATAGGAGTAGAGGGGTGTGGACACTTTCCATATCTCATCGGCAGTCAATAATAGCGCCATTAGCAATACAGTCATGCTTGTGTGTACATCACAGCATGTCATCATTAGGCAATGTCATGACAGATGATGAAATGTAGCATGTCACCTTTATATAGGTCCACTAAGGTAAAACAGCACCTGAGAGTGTGTCATGCAATGCTTTGCCAGGCATTTGGACCTTTGATTGACCATAATCCTGTTATTAGGCTTGATCCCAATACCATACCTACAAATGTAACACTGTGCAAGTCCAGCAAAGTTAGGGTCATGAAGATACACCCTTAGAGTTGACAGCCTGAAACACAGTGTTTGTAGGAACTCCTTGCAGTGAAGATGTGGATGTCCATGCATGCACAGAGGACTTGTTCAACTTTGCTGACATTACGTTGGCCTTACAAGCGTACAATGCCTGTCAAGCAACCAGACAGAAAACTGGTTGTTTTGTGATATGATGTGGGAATACAGACAAGTGTTCTGGATACATAACTGTACAGTATAACATGCCTAGGACATGTGGCAGGTGGACACACTTTGGCCAAATGTGGCCAGTCCTCTGCAGTAGGCCTCAGACCCATGTCATGCAGATATCCACCATTAATCAGTTGAAGGGCAGGATGCATGAATTGCTATGAAATTGTCACCTAACATGGATCACCACCGCTGTGCTGCTTGTTTCAGCAAGTTGGACATCTATGTCACTGGACATTGCACATTATATTGTGACACTGCAGCTGTGCTCCTGATCACCATCTGGTCAGTTCCCTAGTGACATACCTCCAACCCTGGTACAGAGGGCGTAATACATGCAAAATCTAACTCATTTCTCAGGTTGCTAATCAAGGCATCTACCTGGAAAAGGATATGTGAAGCCTACAGAGCCTTTCATGATGTGGGACAACTATGTGGATGAACAAACAGGCTGTGTCCTGCTTCTCATCATGAGCTTTATAGTAACGTTTTGTGTGTGATGACAGAAAAAGTATTAGAGCATGGAATCCCACGAGAGAGTGGTTGTGGTGAAACCAGCATTAGTAGTAGCCAGACACCAGCAATTTAGGGGACTCCCCTGCTTTCTGCATTCTTCACAAGGTAATTGTGTCCTTTCAGTACACACTGCTTGAGTAGTGTCCAGTTGTAGAATACCAGTGTAAAACCTCCCGCCTTAGCTTCACAGGTTATAAATATTACATTTCCCTCCATTGTTTGTCTGTGCTCTATACAGACACCTAGGATGACTATTTTCTTGGAACATGATGGAAATAACTGCAATACTTAGTTGCACAGAGTCCCCAGATCTCTCAGTCATCTGATATGTAAAGCCATGAAAGGAGTTAGCATGGATACGATCAGTAGCAATCTCATACACCTACTGACACTGGACCAAACACAGTTTGCTTTGCTCAAGGGCAGATCATGGCTACCTACCCTAATTGGTGGACTTTATTGAGTGTTAAACTATGCAATGGATGAGGAGAATATGACTCACTCCACCTACCATGTCCTGACTATGTGTTTGCCAATCTTTGACCAGCAGGCCTTGCTGAAAACTGTTTAGGTTATTTAGAGTGGTATGTCAGCTGGTGGATAGCCAAGTGTCGCATAGTCATAATCTGGGAAGATAGCATTGGCTAGTCCAGTGCTACAATGATGCCAGTCACCCGTGGACTTCCCTCAGACATCTTTTACCCATTCCCTTCTCTGCAGTCATGGCCACTGTCAGTGACCTCTGACTGACTACATTAGCAGGCAATTGCATATTAAGAGCTGTCACTGAATCCCACACAGAACCAACAGTTATCCAGGATGGCCTGAGATATACATTAAATTGCTGTCAGAGCCACTGACAAACAGTAAATGCCAAGGGCTGCACAATACTATCCTTTTGGAAGTCATCCATGCCTAGAAAATATAGTACTGTCCACACACCACATACAGTTGAGCCATTATTTATAGACTTATGGACACAGAGATTAATGTAGCCTTTGACTTTAACTGGTCAGTAAGATGTGGGGATCCATTCAATTTTGTACAACCTATACAGAAAGGAATGGCATCCCAGACTGTCATTGTTACACTGTATTTGGCACTCATCACACCTATCATTGCATACAATGGCACCTTTGCTATGTCACTACACAGGCATATCTTAGAACTGTAGCAGCCACACAGGTTCCATGGTAAACTGATACAAATTGTAGATAACATGTCCTATGTAGTCTGTGTCAAGACCATAAATGTGTAGTCTGTCTCCTACAAGCTTTGGAGGGGATGTGTATGGCTGCCATACAGTGAGGTGTCAGATCCCACTGTGTACCTCCTGCTCCAAGACAGGACTAACACATGTATTGCCTGTTCTCCACACCTACACCATTACTGTGGTATAAATACTACATGCTGGAGAGACCTATATGTACATGCTGCCCATGCATGTGAAGCACACGTCTGCTGTAACACACATCATGTGCAAGTTACACAATGGGATGCAGAACAAGACAATCATAACTGGTATAGGACAGATGTCTGTAATGGACACAGTAAATCTGTAGATTGGTTATCTCCATCATCACAGCTTGTAGATGTGTTAGCTCCCAAAACACTGGTGACACTTATCAGGGCATCAGACCTTTTCATAGATTAGGGATGTATGAATAGGCTGAATTACACCATTGTCCTTGTTAGCCTGTTATACACATATGAACCTATGGAGCCATGCACCTATAGTGCTGTACCTTGCTGAAGACATATTTCTTCTGTGCTGTCAGTGACATTCCATCCTGTGCTGTGATGTCTATGGATTTATTGCCACTGTCTATCCATAGGTGTCCCCTACAGACTCCTGAAACTGAACCATAAACAGGTCTGTGACACACCTTTCATTGTGTAAGTATACAACCATTACAACATCATACAACATAAGGTACACAAAAAAATGTGGCTTACTCATTACAAATGTCATCATACAGTCTCAGTCAGTGACCAGTACAAGTGGCATGGCAAAGCAACACTGGATTACACAAGTACATATTAATTTATATAGTCACCCTGTGGATCAGACACATAGCTTCATTTCCATGCATTAATGGCGAGGATGACAGGGATGTGGCACAGGTATCATCACTTGCACAGGGTGTTGTGTGGGGGTGCAGGAGGCCTGGGCTGACCCAAAGGGTTGACAGCATGTCTGCAAGTCAGAAGGGGAAGCAGGCAAGATGGAACATGGAAATGTGCCATGTGTCTGTAGGTGACCTGAATTTGACAGTGGTGTGTGAGTGTGTATGTATGTGTGTGTACACAGTCATGCTCAGTGCTAGCCCTACATGTGTGTATGTTGAACAGTGCATGAAAGAGGTAACAGTTCACCGTCTCCACCCTCAAACACAGAAACTGGCTCTGCTAGGAGTTGCACTGGCACCCAAGGTCAGAAGTGGTGCTAATACCTGACGGTGACTACTGTCTGCTGGGACCATGTCCTCCATGGGAATGCCCAGGACCATGAGCCCATGGCCTGCCATGTCTTGGTGTAGATGGCACACTCCTCTCTGGAGCGCTGGATGTACTGCCACTATGGGAGCATGATTGTGCACAGCCACGCGGACTCTCAGCAGATGGAGTTGCTGACCTACATCCATGAGTCCAATGCTTACTTTCAACCAGATGTTCCATCACAGGCAGTGAGCATTCTAAGACAGATATTCTGTGATCTGTCTCAGACCATATCTTTCCACTGCATCAGTGAAGTGATCCAGGGAATCAGCAATGCAGTGGAGGCAGTCATGTTTGTCAGACTGTGCTGCATCCATAACCCTGAACATTCGTCTGGACTTCCATTTGGAATGTGCCTGTACCTCCATGATGGCCCGAAATATATGCCAAGTGACCTGTGATGAGACACCTGCAACAGGTGGTGAAAGGACAACAAGCCTCCTACGAGCACCCCTATCAAGCTGCCTGTGTGAACCTCACCAGCTATCTGGCTATGGCCAATGTCAACACTCACTGGTGCCATAGTTGCCAGACTTTCCTGTTCAATGTCCCCACCCTCTGATTGTCCAATATCTGTGGCCTGTGGGGACGGGTATGTGTAGGCATACTGACTCCGTGTGTGGTGATAATGAGGTCCGAAGAGGGATGTAAACCTCTGGGACAGATTCATCCTCTGAAACCCCCACCTCTGCCTCACTTTGGCCACCATCATCATCAGAGTATGAAGAGACACTGATATCAGGTTTGTAGGGTCCGAGATCAACCCCCCTGGTCACCTGTGATGAAAAAGTGAAAAGCAATACATTAATACCTGCACTATTATGCTCTGCAGTACTATGTTGCAATATATGTAAAGCTGTATACACTGTTGTCACTATTACACACCTGTTTAACCCCCAACCTCATATAGTAGGACATGAGGACATTGTTGTTCTCACAGACATCTGTAGTTACTTGTAAATAAAAGCTCTTTACACAGCAATCTCCTCAGCAACAGTGAGGTATATTGTTGACATTTGTGAAGACTCTGCACAGTTGACACATATGGCAATCTGTAATGTCCTGACAATACTTTCACAGCTATCAGTGTGGTCACATATACAAGGCATAGGTATGACTCTAAAGTGTGTACAGTCAGACAATATCTGTGCAGTTGGCAATCATGCCGACAGTACAATAATCCAGCCAGTAGGCCTGGGATGACACTTTACAAAATACATTGTAGTTAATCTACATCTGTAACAAAACAGTGTTGTGCTTACCAGGAGCAGGACCACAGCCTTGTCTGATGGACCCATAACAAGTTGAGGGAGAGGTAATGTAAACACCACCTCGTGTTGCACTATAGCAGGGTAATACATCCATATATCTCACATTTACAGTAGCTACTTTGTTAATTGTTATGTTGGTAAAAATCTGAGCATGAGATTCAAACTGCAGTAAAATTCCTCCCCCCAAAAACAAACATCTGACACACATGTAAAAGTATGTATACCCTTATGCTCTGAATGCTACAGTATTCCAATGCTGATCAAAATAAACCTACCCGGATGCTCCTCTGGCATGGAAACTGTGGCACCCACATTCACGACATATGGTGTGATGGATGCCTGAGAGTTGTCATGTGTTCCTAGGTTTGCCAGGAATTCCACAGTGGCTGAGAGTGGTTGTTCCACTGCAGGCCCTCCACGGTGGCACCATGATGCCTGGCCACATCTGCTGCTCTTCTGCGTGCAGCATTTATCACATTTGTCACACGGTGTGGAACCTGCTCATATGTCTTGCTCTGGTGACCTATGGCATTAACATCATGGACAAGGTCAGCCCTCAATGTTGCCCGCTATTCCCTGTTTTGCCTTCCCTGAATAGTAGGAGTTCATGGTCTTGATGGAGGCATTCCAGGATTATATCATTCTCAGCATCCATAAAAGGAGCACTGTGTCTTGCATACATGCTTCCTGAAAGACAACAAAATGGGAACACATGTCAGGGTCACATATGTGGGAGTACACTATGTAGAGATACAGCAAGAATAGAATGACTGGAAGTATCCACTATTTGAGCACACATGTCATATTCCACAGTTTGCAAACATACTAAGCATGTAGACACAACTAAGATACTAGCAATAGTCAGCTATTTCTGTTTGTGCCATGGCAGATACTGCTGTATGATCACACACCCAACACAGGAGTCCATTGTAGTGTGTCTCCTGGGGCAACTCCTCTGATAATATGTCAAAACAACAGTGCCCAAACAAATAGCAGTGTACTATTACAACCACTATAAAGGGACATTCCCATGAGACCAGTGTGCCACATTGACCAAAAACATTCCACCCTTGATGTATTGTATTTCCTCTGTAGGTGTAACAAATCTGGAGATCAATGACATGTCATCATTACAGTTCTAAAAAAGGCTTAATGCTGTAATCCCCATTCCCCCTAAGTATATTCACACATATGCATCATGTTGTAAACAAAAAGGTCACATACCTGATGGAGTACAATACTCCTCTGTTGATATGTGCAGATATATAAAGTTTTTGGCAATGCATTTACTGTGTGAAGAAAGTCTCATACAGGCTGGTTCCTCTAGCCAGCTGTTTGCCTTTTTAACATGGTTCTCATTATCAGGTGATTGGCTCTTAATCAATATGTGGTTCTGAAATGATAATTGCAGCCAACACAGCTGTTTTGCAGTATAATCAGCCAATGACATGCAACTGCTGAACAAGATATAAGGCCTTCATGTAGATTAAATGCTCTTTCTGATATGTTGTGCTGGACATTACTCGGATCAAGATACTACATCATTGCAGAGAGTACATCTGTAGCAGCTATGTTTGCATACAGATGTGTGTGCTACAGACTTCAGCTGATGCTGCAGGCAAGAGGCATAGACAGAGAGTGTGAACACTTTGGAGAACAACAAGTTGCAAGAGTAACTGTGGAAGCTATGGCAGCCCTGTTGTAGGGCAGAGCCAGATTGAGGGTACCCATTCCACTGACATTTAAGGCATGTGTTTAAGGTAAGTTTGTTAGGCAATGGTATCACAAACAGAGTATTAGGCAATATGTGTGTTGTGTCCTTGAGCAACATAGCGGTAAATATATCAATATGTCAACCATTTGGGCAACTGCCAGGCCATGTGTTACATTATGCTAGTCATTTGGAACATGTGTGCTCACAGTCCTTGTTAGTAGCAGGACCTCCACAGGTGTATGTTGGTTGTGCAGCTGTATTAATCTGTAATATCATTATGAAATGATTGTGTGCTGCACTCTGATATTATTTGGCCTCATTTGCATTACATAAGTTAAAATCCTCTGTGAATGCATATTAATGCATGACCTGACCAGGGGCGGCCCGTGCTATTGGACTGCCAGACTGCAGCCCCCCCAGCTGTACAAATAAAGAAAATAAAAGATAAAAAACGAAATCAAAATTATCGGACTTTCGCGCATGCGCACTAGTCCGGACTGCTGCTGAGACAGTCTGGAGCATGCAGACTGTTTCAGCAGCAGTCCAGACTGGGAAACATGGCAGAGCAGAGCAGAGATCCCAGAAGTCTATGCAGTTGTAACTGCATAGACTGTCACTAGAAACTCATCGGACTCGGACTGCAACGTCACCAGTCTGGAGTCTCGTCTGGGGAAGATCTCGTGTGGTGGATGTGCTCCAATGAACTCTCGTCAGGGGAAGATCTCGCATGGATGTGCTCGGGTGGGAGTTTGCAGCAGCTATGGATTTATGGCACGAAGGGATTTGGAGGTATGGATTTATGTGGACGGGCATTTGCAGCTAAGGATTTATGGCATGAGATCTACTTACAGGTAAGGTGTGTGTGTGTGTGTGTGTGTGTGTAAATGCCCCAGTTGCTATATACTGGTGGCTAGACTCATGGTGGTGTGATAGGGAATACCTCAGGCTTGAACCCTGTACCTTGTATGCAGGTGTTAAAGACCTGAATTCCCTACCCACCACCATTTGTAAAAAAGAATTGCAGATTTTTGCCTCATATTTGATCTGATCTGTTCCTCATAATATATGTGGTTTCTAAATGTTGCAATGCTTGATATTTGATGGTGCAGTGGTAGCATTGTTGCCTCACAGCTGCAGGTTCTCAGGTTTGATTCTTGGCTGGGGTGCCTTCTGTGTGGGGTCTGCATCTTCTCCCTGTGTCTGTGTGGGTTTGCTTTTGTGTCCTCCCATGTTAAAAAGACATGTCTGCATTATTTCTTCCTGGGCCTCTGCTGAAAATTGTTTTTTTGTTCCAAGTCAGACTGTCCTGATTAACAAATGTTAAATAAAATTGACAGGCATTTGAATTTCAGACTTCAGGTTTCTGAATGTTTAATTCCTTACATATTTGATGGTGCAGTGGTAGCATTGTTGCCTCACAGCTATAGGTTTTCTGGTTTGATTCTTGGCTGGGTGCCTTCTGTGTGGAGCCTGCATCTTATCCCTGTGTTTGTGTGGATTTGCTCTGGTGTCCTGCCATTTTACAAAGACATGTGTCTGCAGTATTTTCCCTGGGCCTCTTCTGAAAATTGTTTTTGTTCCATCAGAAGTAAAATTGACAGGCATTTGAATTTCAGACTTCATATTCTTCAGAAAATACATAGTAACACAACCTAAGTTTATAAGATTAATATTTTAAATTTATCCTTATTTTTGGGACTGTATTACCCCATTATTGGCTTTGTCCAGGTTTTTTGTGCTAAGGTTGACAGCTATGGCAAGAACTGAATTCACTGAATATGTTTGAGGACTGTAGTCCCTCATTACTGGGTTTGCCCAGGTGTTTTGTGCTAAGAGGTTGACAGGTATGGTGAGAACTGAATTCATTAAATGATAGCCGTTTAAGTTTCAGTCTTCTGCTCTTTCACAAAGCAGCTGATTTGGCGTAGTGGTATGTTGCTCTGACTGTTTTGCACAGGGACCTTGGCAGTAAAATGTATGGTGGTAACGCAGCATTTTTCCTTCACAAAGCAGGTGATTTGGCATAGTGGTATGTTGCTCTGACTGTTTTGCACAGGGACATTGGTAGTAAAATGTATGGTGGTAACACAGCATTTTTCTTTCACAAAGCAGCTGATTTGGCATAGTGGTATGTTGCTCTGACTCTTTTGCACAGGGACCTTGGCAGTAAAATGTATGGTGGTAACACAGCATTTTATTCTAGCAACTTTCCAAGATTATACAAGCAATGTTTAATGTGTCCCTGGTTTTTGGGCTTTTGAACCCCCCCCCAATAAATTTGGCTTTTTACAGATTTCTTGTGCTGCAAAGTTGAGATGCAGTTGAGTATTGGGTAGATTTTACAAGGAGCTGAGAGCTGCAGGGGAAGAGAAGTTTAGTGCTGCTTATGCTAAGTCAGCTTGCATTGTTAATAGCACAACAGGTTGTGTACTTGCTTTTGATGCAGAAGGTTGTTGGTTCTACTCCCACAAGGGTCGAATGCTGCTGTACTGAAAAAGTTAAGATACTAACTATGAGCCTGTTATCAGTTTGCCATCCATTTCCTATTGCAATATTACTAGCTTATCATTTTTAATGTAATATAGGCAATTTATTCCTCAGGGGCATCAAACACTTTATTTTTCGATGAAACCATGAAATATAAAGGTGTTTGCTAGCTGCAACCTCTTCATTAGTTACAGATTTATTTAATGTGGAATTATTTAGATGACTTTTTTCTTCTTCAGAGATTGTGCATATTTACTGATAATGGTAGACTGTAGAATTGTGCATATTTACTGATAATGGTGGACTGTAGAACTTTGAGTAGACTTTTATGATGGAAATGTTCTGAACTGGGCAGTTTTGTCATTATGGATGCATGCATTTTTGTTTCAATGTTTACTGGAAAGATGTTCTGAATTGGGCAGTTTTGTCATTATTGGTGCATGTGTTTTGTTTCATAGTTTACTGGAAAAATGTTCAAAACAATTAGAAGGTATATCAAAGAGCACATGTATGTTTCATATGCAAGGGGCCTATGATTTGAAAACAGCCCAGAATTAATCTTTATCTGCCACTGGTAAAATGTATTTTCTTTGAATGTGAGTTTCAATGCTGTTTCAATGAATGCGAGTTTCAACTTCAAGGGCAGAGAAGTTTTAATGCTAAGTTTGTTTAGCAGATGTATTAGTGTTTGTGCTGTAAAATGCAAAATAAAACTCTCAAATGAAGTCCAAATCATCATAGAAGTAAATCAGTATGCACATTAGTGTTTATGGTAAATGGAGTGAAATAGCCAAGTAATGGATCATTGGAATGGCTGCAGGGGGAGGCTCCATTAGACCATGATTTTGTCAGGGGGAATGGCAGCAAACTTAAAGACAGCCCCAGCTGAACTATACCTCCCAACTGTCCAGATTTTCAAAGAATGAATAGATTTTTGCTTCTTATTTTTGGTTTGTTCCTCATAAAATTTGTGGTTTTCTGGCAAATCATTTAGGAATTAAGTCACTAAATAATGACACACTGAGTGTCAGACTTCATAACCTTCAGAAAAATGCATGCTAAAGTAAGTCCTGTTGTTCTATCAACTGTCTCAGTTTATACAAGAGCAATTTTTAGTACTGTTTATATGTTCCCCCAATATATTTGGCCTTGTCCAGATTTATTGCATTAACACGTTGAGAGGTACATGCAAATAAATTGCTTTATAGATTTAGGCATAGCCAAACCTCTCAACTGTCCCTGATTTTGGCTCAAAATGTTGCTCTTCCCCCTAATAATCCCTCTGCAAAATAGCAATTTTGGAAGAAAACATGGAGGGTTTACAATTAAGAAATAACTGTAATAAATCAGAGTTATAGATTGCTTTTACTTCAGAAATGCATGTAGATTCTTTTATTTTGTCAGCTGCTCAAGTTAGCAGTACTAATATTAAAGTGTTCCTTCTTTGACAGGTTCCCAGCTGTATTGTGTGGCTATTTTATATTTTTACATCACATTTTTGGTCCATTTTTCATAAAATTGTGGGTTTTTTTTGGCAAATTAGTGACAAATCATTAAAGACTGAAGTTAGAAAATAATGACAGACATTTGAGTTTCAGATTTCATACCATTCAGAAAATTCATACTAATGCAAGACCTATTCTATTATCTTTCTAAGTTTATAAGAGCAATATTTAAAAATTGTCCTTAATTTTGGGCCTTTGTCCCACTTCTTTGTACGGCTTTGTCCAGAGTTCTTGCTCTGAGGTTGAGAGGTATGACAAATGTGTCAGGGCCATCACAGTCAGCCAGAGACATTTCAAATTGTGACATACTTGTTGTACCCCACTCCCCCATGTAGTGACTCTGGATGTATCAAAGCAAGGCAAGGAGTAGGTATGCAGTGTAAATGTGCAGAGTATCTGTCATATTTATTGTACTGTTGATTTATGCTTATTACTCAAAGTGCCTGTTGATCTGTGTTTAAGTAGCAATACTTTAATGACCATCAGGTAAGCTTGGCTGAGATCGTAAGATGCAAGTAAGCTTTAATAAGCATACTGTTAAAGAATTGCCATCATTGAAAGCCTTTCTGTTGTTGCCATGTAGAGAATACTTAACTAGATAATGTATAAGCCTTGGGTATTGAAATGCATATGACAGTATTTGTAATAAAAGACAGGATTACATTATTTTAAGAAGCTCATTACACTTGGAGACTTCCAGTCATCTCTGCAGGCTTTACCCGTAAACTAAACAGAATGCCAGTCATGTGGTCCATAACCTGTACAGTAATCCTTTTAAGCAATGTATCTTGAGCTTATTTCTTGTTTGCTTTCCATTTTTTACTTTGATCATGATTTCTCCATGAAACAAGTAGATAGTTGTCAGGCAGCAGGTCTTTTTTTGGATAAGAAACATTTTTACAAGTGGGGGCATCAGAGATTTCTACTTTCAGCATGTTACTTGTTACTTTAATAAAGCTGAATATAAATTATAATTAGAACTGCAGTGCAAGAAGTGTTTGAGTTGAGTGCTGCTTGTTTTTCTTATACTTGATTTTGACTGGCATTCCATTAATGTATTTAAAAAGTAATTTATTTTTTCATGCCTCACAACCTTTTTGTTTCCATCTAGATATTAAGTAAGCTGTCATGCAGCCAATGCATTGAAATATTTGTATTCTTCCACACTTCATTTTGTCTTGATTGGACTCTCATAATGATGGTTTGGCACCCAGGGCAGTGTATTTAGTTAGTTGTTGTGGTTTTGAGCATAGCCCCTCCCCTTTCTATTTGGCCACACCCCTCCCCATTGACCCCACCCATTCAGCTGTCTTCTGCAGCCCCCCCTTTGATTTGAAGTCACCAGCTGCCACTGGACCTGACACTTTATGCACTTTATAGTGTTGCTATAGGGATATGTCAAGTGTGTTCCTATCTGCAGGTCTTTGACTTCCATCATTTGAAAAGCAGACATGGCATTTGAAATGCATTTTGTGGATAAAGAGTGCATGACTCAGTCATTCATTGATGGCTTCACAATAATGTAATTTAAATGCTACACACCACTGGATTTGAACCCAGGACCATGTGTGGCAAAACATACTGTTTGCAAAGCATTTAACAGACTGAGCTACTGAGTTACTGTTAAAAATGTGTATTTGTGAAGCTATAAGTGCACACACAGGCTGTGGCATACCTCCATTACATCCATTATTATGTGGCTGGCTTTATAGGGATGTATTTCTCCACCAGATTCCCAGTTGAGCATGTATTTTGCCATTAATGTTTTAGCATGTGTACTTTTACATGTTGCTAATAAAAGTGCACATTTACCATCCATTATTCTGTGTCTGGGTTTCTAGTGGTGTAGCCCTGTACCAGACTCCAAGTTACACTCCCAGTTTTTCCATTACCCTTTCAACAAGTTCGCATGACATGGTGAGATGCACAGCTCTTTTTAAACATGCTTAATTATGATAAACTTGCAAGTACTATGCTTTGCTTAAACCACCTGTTTTATTTAACAGCTGTGTGGTGCAAACACAAGGTGCAGCATTTGATTAACATTTGGCTTAAAATGGCCCACAAAGGCAGTTAGCCTAGTACTAAACTATGGTATGGTAGGTTGATCCAATGGTCTGCAGGTGCAATGGTCTTGGGGTCAAAATAGGGGACAGGTGTTTATCTTGTACAAGTTTATTATAATTTAAAACACATATATAAATATAGCTCCATTTAGCTGAGCTTACAGATGCAACACAATGTGCTGCTTCACACAGAGTCTCACAAAAAATCTTTAAAGAAAAGAAAAATGGGGAGATAGGACAGTGATGAAATGGGGTGCAAGCAGGTAGAGATGTGCAGGAAAGGTGTAGGTAAGAATGGGTCTATATCACATTATTGGACTTCCAAAATATCGAACATCATAAAATTGAACTTGGAAGTTCAAAATGTGATTTTGAAAGCTCAGAACAATTAACTTTTTCCCAGGGAAAAAAATTGCTGTTCCGAGAGACACACACACAACACAAGCACACCACCAAAAACCTATGTCTAATGTGGGGGGCTTTGCCCCCACACCCCCCCTACTTAAATATACCAACTCCGAGATCACACCACAGTGGAAAGGCTCATTGAATTCTTGCCCTGGGTAAGACTTTGATGTTCCATAGCTACGCTATTATCAGCATTCGTGGTTTCGTGTTTGATGTAATGCCATTGGAAATTATGTGCTTTCGCGGTTATGATATACACCCAGTAAGAACTATAGCTATCCATTTTTTCATCAGTAACAACTGTGCACTTTGACAGAATTTGTAGATGAATTTGGACTGTCACCCTCAGAGAGAGGGTTGATGACAACATAACTGCATTGTCAAGCCAATTGGACTGTCAGCACTGCTTCTTCACTACCCCTGGGGTGGCAGTGGTGGAGGCTGGGCTCTGGGGTGATGTCGCACCACCAGGGTGATAAGCATGCCCTCCATCTGGCGCAGGTGGCATTGAAAACCTCAGGACACTATCCTGTCCACCAATCCTGGTAGTTTGTCATAAGTGACAACACCACCCCTTTCACCACCGTTCCCAGAGGGGGGCCCAGCCTTGGCTTGTGGGGCAGCAGAGGGGGCACCACCAGGCTGCGGTCCAGATGTGCTGGGCCCCAGTGCCACAGCCTGAGGAGCCAAGGTAGGTGGATCACCTGAAACTGGCCTACTTTGTTGAGCTGTAGTAAATTAGATATAATGATAAGTTAAGATTGGCAATAACCAAACTAATGTTAGTATTAACATAACGGAACATAATATTGATTAATCCAAATACATATTAAGGTATATTATGTGGAACACAACAATAAATAACATAACAGTAAGTATGTTAACAGCAAACCAGTTTGAAATAACCCATAAGGCCAACATAGCAGTTAGTTTAACATAATATATTAATCTGAATTGCCTTGACATAGTAAGACCTTGCTGAGTTTAAGTCTGTTGACTGGTAAAAAAGCAATTAAAAGAAATCAAAGTCTAAACTGTCCATACTAGAAGTACTAAATATAGTAACAAAAATAAAAGAACTTGAAGTCGGATGTTTAGAAAAGGATAGGAGCAAATTGCATAGAAAAAATGAGAATTATGGGAACCATGCATGCAACATAATGTTTTGGAGGAAGAATGATGTTTAAGGGAAGGTAGGAATTGAATGAGCTATATAGGGTTCTTTATAGAAGATTATGTGTGATGCATACTGTTTGCAACTGAAAATATGTCAGTATGGTCTGTTTTCATTTCTATAAATGCATGATTGCCTATGTCATAAGTGACAATTCAATAACGATGATTTTTCTTTTAAAAAAAACTAAAAAAGAAAAAAAGACTGCAAACAGAAAAACTATGGAGCTGAAATATAATATGGAACTTAGTGAATGTTGTCCTGGAGTGGCTATCTTGTGTAACAAAACAGTTAATTGTTGTGGACGTGAAGCGGCAACATGTTTATAAAATTATACGTGAGTGAAGATGATGTATAACTAGCAAGGAAAGAGGGAATCTTTTTCATCAAATGTTAGACTATGTGGTGGTTAACATGAAAATTATATTTTCAGGGGACCTAATTGTGTTTTAAGGGTACAATGTAAAAATTAAGGGAAAGATGTTAAAAATACAGGAAGTGATAAAATGTTGTAAATTAGCTGTGTGGAACAAAGGTCAATGGACTTATAGAGGGGGGCACTCGGATCTGCAATTCATTATTTTGTATTATCAGAAGGCTTGGGAGTAGCAGATGGTTATACAGTTGTAACTGCTGTTTCAGCCCATTTAGCAATATGGATGGAGGTAATAGAATAAACAGAGTATGTAGAAATAATAAAGTAAATACAATGAATAAATGAGAAATTATGGAATGAAACTGGAGAGTGGGAGGCATTGTAGTTATAAAAGGATCATATAACTATGAAGGATTTCTACAAAAACTGGTCTGAATGATAGATTGAATATAAAAAGAACTAGAAAAAGTTTTTTTTCCAATGGCAGGATGATGTAAGAAAGGAGGAGAAAGTAAAGTATGAGAATATGTATACAAATGTATTAGAGAATTTAGAGAATAAAACAAGTGAGTATTATGATATGGAAAAATAAATACATGAAAGCAATCAAGAAAAAAGGCATTACCATTTAGGCAGAGATATTGTTTATTTATGTATTATTTATTTATTTATTTATTTATTTATTGACATTTGATTATGTATTTACAAGGGAGCAGTGATGAGGTATCTGCATATTTTGGTAAAATAGTAAGGGACCGTATTAATATAATGAGGACAATGAAAAATGTAAAAGGAGAGGTGAAAATAACACGAAAAATTATGAGTATTGCAGTACAGCATCATCATCTTCTTTCGGCTGTTCCCATTAGGGGTCGCCACCGTGGATCATCTGTTTCCATTTCTTCCTGTCCTCTGCATCTTGCTCTGTCACACCAACCACCTGCATATCCTCTCTCACCACATCCATAAACCTTATCTTAGGCCTTCCTCTTTTCCTCTTACCTGGCAGCTCCATCCTTAGCATCCTTTTCCCAATATACCCAGCATCCCTCCTCAGCACATGTCCAAACCAATGCAATCTCGCCTCTCTGGCTTTGTCTCCAAACCGTCCAACCTGGGCTGACCCTCTAATATATTTATTCCTAATCCTGTCCATCCTAGTCACACCCAGTGCAAATTGTAACATCTTTAACACTGCCACATCCAGCTCTGACTCCTGTCTTTTTGTCAATGCCACCGTCACCAACCCATATAACATAGCTGGTCTCACTACCCACTTGTAGACCTTCCCTTTCACTCTTACTGGTACCCGTCTGTCACAAATCACTCCTGACACTCTTCTCCACCCACTCCATCCTGCCTGAACTCTCTTCTTCACCTCTCTTCCACACTCACCGTTACTCTGAACTGTTGATCCCAAGTACTTAAACTCATCCACATTTACCACCTCTACTCCCTGCATCGCCACCATTCCTCTACCCTCCCTCTCATTCACATGCATATATTCTGTTTTAGCCCTGCAGTACAGCATGTGAAAAATATGCATGAGTTGAAAAAATTAAGATAAAAGAGAGAATGGAAAGTAAAAAAAAATCCAGAATGAAAATAAGGAATAATTTGAAAAAAAAATTACTATTAATGCATTGGATGAAGTACTTATGGAAGTAAATGTGGATTATCAGGCCCATATGGTATAGGATATGGAATGTATAAGAAATTAATGGATTGGCAAAGAGAGTATTTTATAAATGTATTGAATTAATGTTTGAAGGAAAGTCTATTTTTGAAGAGTTATTTAGTAGGGTATTAAAATTTACATTGAAAAAAGCTGAGAAGAATTAAATAAAAAAATGGAGACCCATCACATTAAACAACGTAGATTACTAAATGTTTATGAGAATTATACAGAGGAGAATAGAGGGAAGGAAGAGGGATGTTATGGAAGAAAACATATAGTAGTATAAAATGGGAGGAATATCAAGAATTGCTATTGGGTATGACAGAAATTGTGGGTGATACTGTAAGTAAAAGGAAGGATATGAAACTTATGTTAAATGAATTATTAGCAAGGTATTTGATACAGTAGAACATAATGCATTGTAGGATGTTATAGAGAAGTATGGAATACGTAATAGAGTTAGGAGAATGTGTATGTCACCATATCAAAATAATAAAGTGAGAGTGTTAGTGAATGGGTGTCTGAGTAAAGAAATATGCATGAAGGGTGGTATGAGACAAGGATGTCCCATGAGTGAAATATTGTTTGCACTGTTAATGAATGTAATAGTGAGTAAATTAACATAAAATGAAAGATGATTGATATGTGATGCAAAAAGGAGGTGGTGATTCCAGTAGTTTGACATACACAGATGATATAGTGGTAGTTGCTAAGAACAAAACATGGATGAGGAAAGTTTTGATTTGTTTGAATAGATGTTTAAAGGAAATAGGAATGACATTGAATAAAGATAAAAGTAAGGGTTTGGGTGATGTGGTAAAAATCAGAGGGGGTGTATTTTTTAATGAATGAAGTGTCTTTGCTAAGAATAAAATTTGAGAAACATGAAGTACTTATGATGCAATTGAACAGTTTGACAAAATAAATGAAAGAACTATGTCTTCTGTGGAGGACATATAGATTAGCATTCAGGAAAAAAGGCTTATCTGGTGAATTTTGTACTAATTGGGAAAATAGCATAAATGTCAAATGCTTAGATGATCCCAGAAAAAAATATGAAAAGGAAATTATGCCATTGGTTTTCTCTTTCATATGTGGTTCAAGATTAAACCCAGTGAAAAAAGGTGTGTTGTATATGAACAAAGATGAATGGGTATTGAGTTCACTAAATCCAATTGTTTATTCTGCTTCTTTAAACTTGTATAGGGTATTAAAGTGGGTAAAGGAAGACAGTGAGAAATTAATAGTGAGAATGTTTAAATATAAGTTCAAAACGTTATGGGAGATCTTGAGAATAAGAAAAAGAGAAAATCAATATGTAAATGAAGACATTAAAAACTATCAAGAAAAAATACTAACATGGAAAATAAAAAAAATGGTAATATAGAAAAAGACAGAAGGATGTAGTATAATAACATGATGAAACAATTATATTATATAAATCCATGGAATAATTAGCAGAGGAAATGATTGAATGGAATTTTGTTTTATGGGAAATGGATTTTGTCAAATATATTGTGAACAATTAGATTACGGTTGTAGAAGAAGGAGTGGGAGTCAGTTATGGAAGAATAACAATGAGGATGTTATAAGAAAAATGATAGTTAAAAATGGAAATGTGTAGATATGTGCCTGTAAATATATACATTTTGTAAATATGTAAATAATGTTTTTTTTTTATGTTGTGCTAAATAAAAGACCCCTAATCTTTCAGATAAGTGTTGTGGGATCTTTTACGTCCACCCGAGCTACCACAAACTCAAGCAGATGGGACCTCAGTTTAACATCTCATTTTTTTAGAAGAACCAGTGTTGAGGAGGTCAGAACGATTACGTGACCATTATCAGGGTCAGTATCAGCAGCAGAATCAATACAGGAATGCAACAAGGTACAGGACACATTCACACTATTAAGTGAAAGACATGATGGTTGTGAATGGTCCACACTATGTCTAAACAAAAATATTAATGAATGGTCCATACCGGGTTTTGACAACAATTTTAATGAGTCAATAGTAGTCGTACATGATGGTGACTATGTTTTTGACACTGGAAATGGTGATGAGTTAAATATTGATGGAAGTATTGCTTATAGTACCATCATGGACAAAACTTGTTCTCAGCAGAGAGACTGTTGTTCTATAGTAGTTGATGGTGGGTTTACATTATATAACTACACAGATACAGAATTTTGTCTTGACTATATTACACTTCTCAAAAAAGGTTTTACATATGTTCCTAGTTTTAAATTTGACATAGGCAAAATTTTAATTAACTTGAAATTGTTTACAAGATTATTAAATCTTAAAATGTTTTTCGCTAATGATAACAATAATAGAATTGAATCTGACTCTAGTTGTTTTAGATTAAAAAGAACTAGCACTTTCATACCCCCACAAAATCCTATCATTCATTTATTTGAAATGTTATGTGAGGTTCAAATTCAGAGAGTCCTCACAAAATCTATGATAGTGGAAGATAATTTAACCACAGCCGAGAGATTTTGTTTAAGAGAATTGACTTGTACTGACCAATACAGAGTCATGAAACCTGACAAGGGTGGGGGGTTGTGGTGATGTCAAAGATAGATTATTCAAATAAAATGACTAATATGTTAAGTGACAGTGAAACTTATGAGAAGGTGTCTAAATATGAGATGTGTAGGGCCTATACTAAGGTGGATTAGCAATTGTATGCATTTTTAATGGATGGTACGATCAATAAGGATGAATATGAATATTTAATGGTTGAGTTTCCTATTACTCCTTCCATTTTTGGTATACCCAAAATTCATAAAAGTATTAACAATCCACCTTTTAGACCAATTGTTTCAGCAAAAGGTTCAAAATTGGAAACTTTGGCTCACTATATAGATGTTAATTGTAAAGACACCCTGTCACGTTTACCACACATCCTCAAGGATTCCTGGCACTGTCTTGAGGTCATTAGAAAACATGCAGCATTTATAAATAAGGATACTATTATGGTCACTAGAGACATAGTAAATTTATTTTCAGTTATACCACATGAATTGGGTCTGACAATGTTTGAGGCTAGTTTGTCCAAATTTAGTGGGATGCACGTTGTTAAACATAAATTAATTATTGAGTTAATGGATATGGTGTTAGCAAACAATTATATTTTTATGGATGGTGAATATTTTAGACAACGTGCAGGCATGGCTATGGGTGCCAGATGTACACCCATATACGCCAATGTAGTGTTGGCCAATGGGAGACACAAAGTATTTTTACTTCTAGGTACTGGTCTAATATTGTACTTTACTGTAGATTCCTGGATGATATATTAATTTTTTGGAAAGGCAGTAAGGAAGAAATTTTAGAGTTTATATTATTTCTTGATACTACATCTACCTTTCTGACTTTTACACACAAAATTTATCAGAATGATTGTGAATATCTGGATATCTTATTCCATATAAATGAGGATGGCATAGAATCAAATATATTTAGGGAAAAAACTTATTCAAATTCCTTCTTACATTATGGTAGTAGCCATCCTCATTTTCAAAAGAGGAATCTGGTTAAAGGCCAGATGGTTAGGTTATCCCATATTATAAGCGACGATAATAAATTTATTATTGAAATTGATAAACTTATATACATGTTTTTGGACAGAGGCTATCCACAAAAATTACTTACTGGACTGAAAAAATAAATATTGACTAAAAGGAATCTTACATATAAACCCATTTTAAAATTTGGACAAGATAATACAGCACTGGGAAAAACTGAAAAAACTATGAACAAAAAGGATGCATTTATATTACCATACAATGAAGTTTCTTACACAATAGTTAATATATTAAATGAGACATGGGCCAGTGTATTCACTAACAAGACAGAGTTTATAAATATTCTAGGCAACTACCCAAAGGTTACTTACAGTAGGGGTAAGAGCTTAAAAGAATATTTGGAGAGTAGTAACAATAGTCAGCTTTATAAAAATTAAAAAATGAGTAAATGTGTTTTTTGTAGGACATGTAAATATATAAATGATGGCCCTTATGTAGCGGTACAAAATTACGGTAGATCTATTAAGTGTCCAGGCTATTGTAATTGTAATACAAAAATGGTGGTATATTTGGCCTCATGTTTATCTTGTCCAGCTTATTATGTGGGAAAAACTATCAGGAAGTTGAGAGACCATATCATGGAACATAACAGAGATATAAAAAATAAAAAACTGACTAATTCTTTATATACACATAGTATTAAATGCAAAGATTTGAAAAGGTTTATATTTTTTGTTATTTATAGGATTCCTTATAACACAAGTAAAGGAGGTGATGATAATAATTTACTAGAGGTTAAAGAATGCCTGTGGCAGTTAAGACTCAATGCCAGTAACATACCAGTTATCAATGAACAAATTTCGATTTCAAGTATTTTGAAATACAAGTCACATTTTATTTAATGGAAAGTAATTAATTAAAATATATATATTTTTTATTAGTGATTATTATTAAATTACTAAATAATACATTTATACATTGTCTTATTTAAATATATATATATATGTATTATATTTATTCATATTTAATATATTTATATTTAACATTTTAGATTATGTATATAGTATGTATAAATTGTATTTATTTATATGATACCTGTGTTAAAAAACTATTGTACTCCTACATATAACTATTATTAATTAATTTCTAGGTAACAGCAGCTTGACAATTATAGTTAGAATTAGTCTTACCTTTAAACTCTTTTAATTTTACAACACTTTTAACATTGTTGGTATGTGCTGATTGTATCAATGGAGGCGTTGCTTAAACAACAAAAAATATGGCAAGTGATTGGCTATGCATGATTAACTTCATTATTTAACAGATGTGCATAGTGAAGTTTTTATTACTCTGAAGATACCCACAGAATTGATGGGTGAAAGCGCTCAGTATCTTTATGTTTTATTCTTGCTCTGTTAATTTTTCGTGTTAATTGTGGAATTTTTATTAAATACAGTCCTGCGTGGAACCAGATCCGCTTTGGTTGTTTTACTAGCTGTTGCTGCCTTTTGGTATTCGTGGTGTTGGTTTTGCTCACGGCTCATGTGTATCTCTGCCTGTAAGTAAACAAAATAATTATATGCCCATGAACAAACAAAAACATTATCTGAACTACTTTGCTTTAACTTTCTTTTAAAGAGACACACAGCAAAGTATTGTACAGCTTTTGACAATACCATAGTGCCAGTAAAGTCTACTAACAATAGTCAACCAGCAGTTGAGCATCCTGTATCTGAAGGTGGACCAATGGGAGAGTAGAATCTGCCTTTTGCCATTGTGCTGCTGCCAAACATATTAAATTTACTATTTTTGTAGACAGAAAATAATTACATGAATTGTTAGATTCAGGGACCATGATTAATTAGAACAGAATATGTATGCAAACATAAAACTACTAGCTGTCAGAAAATCGAGTTACTGTGTGTACATGGGAACAAGAAGGAGTATCATATACGTCAAGTGTATACACAGTGTTTCCCATTTGTAATGTTAGAGATACTTAGTGTTAATATTTAAGTCTCACTATTTTATTTTTGAAGTGTTCTCAATGTCCTATACATCTTAGTGTTTCCCCTTGGTAACGCTAGCGATACCTAGTGTTTTTTCTGACATTAGGACGCTCATTACCCTTTATTGTACTAGTTTAGCCTAGTGCCAGGACTGAGGGATCCCTAGCCTTCCTGCACACAATCCATCCCGACTCCAGCATTGTGACTCCCTGGAGGCCCTGTTATACTAAATTGAACCTAGTAGCTATATCTATACACACTGTTTATTCTACTGTGAAAATACTGCTATTGTTCTGCTGATGCAATCGTGTTTAGAACGCAGTTTCACTGCTATTGTATAGCATTTGTAGCATTGTTAGAGATCGCTTTTTCTACTGCTGTAATCATGTTTTTGTTAAATCTTTTTAGACTGACTGCTTAGTAACTGTTTTAAAATTGTCTCATATATGATACTCTTTACTGTTATTTTGATAGAGTTATAATAAGTAGTATGTTAAGTTACCTGTCAGTACCTTACAAGTGATTAACCTTAACTGTGTGTAGGCACTGAAATTTGCATTCTCCATGCCAATCACTATTTTAAGGTCTGATTTTGCTTTCTAATTCCCTCAATATTCTCCTTGTCCCCACCTTCTAGGTTTGAAACTACTACCTCTCAGTTGAATTGTTAAAAGTCTACCTACCCGGTGGAAGGACCCCCAGCAAACAAATTCTCCTAACTCATCTATAACAAAGAACTTGCCATCCTACTTAGTAACCCTGTTCTCCAGGAGGCAAGCAAGTACGTGTTTGTATTAATTAGCAGTAAAACTGTACACTTACTTATCCCTACTGTTTGTATGTAACTACACGACAGGGCCAAACCACCTAGCAGCCTTACTCCCTTACACACCACTTTCTAGTCGTACTCCTTCCCTCTCCTTGGATTGTCTCTTGCTTCTAGTTACTCTGTTTCCTCTTTTTGTCTAGTCTCCTGCACCTTCCTACCTCCAGGATCCTTCGCAAATCCTGTTATCTCCTATATCTTCTTGCTCACCACTACTGCATTATCCCTCTTTGCCACTAGATGGCGCCCTAAACTAGGACATCTCCTTATACTTTCTTCTTCATTCTCCCTTTATTACACCTAGATACAGTGTTGCCCTGAGCACCCTTAAGTAGACCTTGCTCCCTCCTTTGACCATCCTTGTTCTCCTCATTTTTACTTCTACTTCTCACTGCTACTGCACTTCTACTTCTACTTTCATTCCCTTCCCTGCTTTTCCTCCCACTTACCTATTCTTCATACCTGCAGCTCTCAGCAGCTCTCTGATTGTTTTTTGCTGCCTTTAATCGTTTTCTTGTTCTACCCGCTCCGTTTGCCCTATGGGCTCACGCCACTCCCTTACCCTACCCCCAATTCCCACCCACCCCCAGTGCTCCTACCCTTATACGTCTATAGCCACACCCCTTACCTTCCTCAACCAATCACTACCTACTTTTACTCATACCCCCTCCCTCACCTCAGTTACACCTTAATTAGTTAATTACCTTAACTTAAAACAAACCCTACTTCTTTATAAGCTTACCCAATACTACTGACATTATCAGCTAATCTATTAAATCCATCTTACTTCAATTAACAGTACCCTTATCCTTCCACCTACTCTACCCCACACTATTCTTTCTCCTTCTCCCTCGTTTTCCCTTACGTACTTCTCTCCTCCAACCTTCTTATTCAAACTATATATCTATACCGCTAAATGGACCCAACACATAAATCTTTTTACGCGTATATACTACTCTTAACTACAATTCTTGCTTCTCTTACAATACCTTACTCATTAACCTCCTTTGAACATTTTTCCCTTCATGAACATCTCCACCCCCTCCATGGAACTCTTTCAATCTCTCTTAATAACTCTCTCAAACATAGTAACATAACCTCCACCTCCATCTATGTACTTCCAAAGTTCCATAGATCTACTCATATTACTTACATCCTTATCAAAAACAACACAAATTATTGCTACAAAATCCAAAAGTTTATACACTATCCTCTACCACACCCACTACTAGATGGTGACATTCATCCCAATCCAGGCTCCAGTACTGATACTACCATAAAGCCTCTCAACCTACCTACTTCACATATCTCTATACCACATAGACCATCTAGTTCCTCACCTAAACATCCATAGTATTAACAATAAACTTTCCCACCTACATGCACTGTTAGATGTTCACTCATTTGATATTTTCTGTATTTCAGAAACATGGCTAAAGCCCTCTACTCTTGACCAGGAAATTACCTCTCCAGGATATAACATCCTGAGATGTGACCGCAAAGCCAAAAAGGGTGGTGGAGTAGCCATTTTGTATAAATCTGAACTCCAACTTTCACTCTTCAATTTGCTACTTCCCTCAGCTCCCAACTCAGAAACCCTCACTGCAAAACTACAAATCAATAACTCCAAATCTATCTATTTAATTTGCACTTATCTCCCCCCTGGAAATAACATCAATACTCTTGAAAACATACTTAGTTACCTCTCTTCACACCTACCCCAAGAAACTATTGTCTTAGGTGACTTTAACATAGACTGGGCAACCTGTAATTCTCCCAATCCTACCAACCATATAAATCTATATGGATTCACACAAATAATGACCACTCCTACTAGAATCCATAAACCAAACAACAAAGAAACCATCCTAGACTGGGTCCTTCTAAACAGTCATCTTGATTCTTATAAACCAGGAACTTTCCCAAATGATATTAGTGACCACATGCTAACTTATATAATCAAACAAAAAACTTATAGCCCCAACATAAATACTTTTAAAACTTCCCACTCCAAAAAATACTTTAACCCAGAGAGCTTCCAAAACGAGCTGAAAGCATGTGACTGGTCACCTATGCTTCATCTTGAACTTGATGAAGCAGTAATTTACTTTAATACTAGATTTCTCCAAATACTAGACTACCATGCCCCCTATCGCTCTTCCCACATAAGAACCAAAACTGTCCCCTGGCTCACAAAGGCAACTAGGCAATAGATCCTTCTCAGAAATAAAATTTGGGCTAAATGGCGAACCACCAGACATCCAACAGATCACCCCTACTTTAAACAATTAAGAAATACCACCAAGAAGGACATTCTTAAAGACAAAAAAGACTATTACCTCCACCTACAACAAACTCACCAACAACATCCTCAAAAATTCTGGTCTGGCATTAACAAACTTCTTCAACCTGGACACTCTAAAACTCCTGAACCTATAGGTTTCAACCATAATAACTCTAACCAGATTCCTGATGCCTTTAACAACTATTTTACTGAAGCTATTCTATCCCTATCCAACACATTACCATCCACTTCCACTCTCCCATTAATAACACCTAATACCCTCTCACCTACCTTCCATATACATCCTGTACCTACATCCCTCATTTGCAACCTCCTTCAAAAGCTCAAGCCATGCACCCCTTCTGCTGACTGTCTTCCAGCTGAATACCTGCAAATTGCAGCTAAAGCCATTGCCTACCCTATCTCCATACTTATAAATAGAACAATTTCAGAAAGCAAAATCCCCTCTCTATGGAAGATCTCCCATATAATCCCTTTACACAAAGGTGGCTCATCAACTGAGCTCTCCAACTATCGGCCTATTGCCTTACTCTCTCCATTAGCTAAAATAATGGAGAAATGTATACACAGACAACTGCTTGACCACCTACTACAAAATAATCTACTTGCAGATTGCCATCATGGCTTTAGGCCTTACCATAGCACAACAACTGCCCTGCTATCCTTCTCTGATTCTATAAACAAAAACCGTAACAATAACACATTTTCCTCTGCTCTATTTATTGATCTTTCTAAAGCTTTTGATATGGTGAACCATCCCATACTTATTGACACTCTAAAAGCCCATTCACTAGACCCACAAGCATTACAATGGTTTAAATCCTATTTACCTTTTAATGTTAATTTTGTAACAAATTTTATTTTATTTTAATTATACTTTGTTGTATTTCCTTGTCATTGTTGCTGCTCGGAGCTTTTCTCCCCGGGCCTCTACTGAAAATGGACATGTATCCAGTTAGACTAGCCCGGACAAACAAATGTAAAATAAAATAATAAAATAAATAAATAAAAGTACAAATGTAAACTGGATGAGGTAATGTGTCCAACCCTGTAACTTTAGTGCCTACCTTAATGCTATGATAACTTAATGCTATGATAAAATGTGGGGAAGGGAGTGAAAAATCAGAGGTTCTGGCAGAGATATACAACCCTAATAAATGTCAAAACATGGAATTAGAAGTTTCAGAAGGCAATAAGCCTTGGAACTAGGTGGAAGATGCATCTGAAGCTGAGTTTGGCCAAAATACTGTGTAGGTAAGACTATGAAAAAAGTTAGTACAGAACCATATGGAAAAGGTTTCACCAATGCATGAAATACCAGCTGTCAAAGTACTGAGAAAATTCAGCACAGAAACTGATAAATAGGGATTCGTAGTTAATGAGAAAGGAAACAGGTGTATAAAATCAGAAGGAGACAGAAAGTATGATGTTCAAACAGAAAGGAAGCTATCCAAACACAGCTTAACTAAAAAAAGAGCCAGTTGCCCCTGCAATTAGTTTGGCATAAGAAGACATTTAGGAAAAATAAAGTGATGACTAGGATTTTACCTAGGTTTGCTGGCCAGATGCTATGAAGGACACAGAAAATAATTTTGTTCAGTATGTCCAAAATGCCAGAAGACAACACCTAATCCAGGGTTTAGGAACCCTTTGATACCTTTACCTACAGTAGAAGTATCATCTGGCAGTTAGCACAGAGGATTAAGGCTTTGAGTTATTAATGACACATTTCCTGTGATATGGGGCATGATTACCTCAGCCTTCATTTACCTGCTTAGTGATCTTGGCTAAGTCCTTTAAACAGACAATCCTTTGGGATACATGAGAATTTTGGCTAGAGGTCCAAAGTGAGATCCAGGGGGTGTGACCACCATCACATAGGGTGTGGCCATGTATAGAGGGTGTGGCCAAGTATGTGACAGCCTGGACATTCCAGAGAAGCAGAGGAAGTTGCAGGGTACTGCAAAAACCACGGCATTTATTTCTGAACATAGCCCCCAATATATATATATATATATATATATATATATATATATATATATATATATATATATATATATATATAAATGGGTCACCTTCATAGGTTCATAGGTTCATACTAGGCTATCTGCCCGAGGGCATTTACAAGCCTAGCCCATAGTTTTGTGGCTTACGCCACCCCTTTAGTATGGGGAACTATACCCATTATTTTGCTGTGCCTCTGTCGAGCAGTGACACTGAGGTAATCCCTGGGGTATATCTGCAATCTCCCATCCATTGGTCAAGATTTCTCTTGAACAAGGCCAGCGAGGTGCTCTGCCTCACATATACCGGGATTTTATTCCACAGCATAGGAGTCTTTGGGTGATGAATCTATCCCTCCAGCACATCCTATTAATAGCCGTGTCGAGGTTTAAGTCTCCCGCCTTGTGGCTCTGACGGATCTAGATTTTTGAGGTGCAGCATATTCATCAAATCTGGGTTTGACATGGCCTTGTATGTTAGGCAAAGGTCACCTCTGAGCAAGGTGGCGACTGAATAGAGCTGGAGTTCTTTCAGTCGGGCAGCATAGGACAGATGTTTGAGACCCTTTATCCTTTTGGTGAGGAACTTTTGTGGCCTCTCCAGCTGCTGCAAGTGTCGGGTCAGATACATTCCGAATGGGGCATTGTACTCAATCATTGGTCTGATGAGTGATGAGTATAGGGAGACTATGACCTCCCTTGATCTAGATGAGAATCCCTTCATGATAAGGTGGGCAATGTAGAAGGTCTTCCTAACTACTTTAGCTACATGGGTGTCGAATGACAGACTACTATCAACCTGGGTCCCCAGGTCCCTGATAACTTCTTCTGTGCTCAGTGGATTGCCACCTATTTGGTAGCTAGGGGTAACCTTGTTTTTCCCGAAGGGTATGACTATACATTTTTTGGCATTTAACTTTAGGCCATGGCTCTGGCACCAGTTATCTGTTTCTGTGAGATCCTTCTGAAGGATATTTGTATCAGATGTGTTTTCTACTATGGCACCCAGTTTGCAGTCATCTGCAAACTTTGTCAGCCATAACCCTCCTGTGTTTGCTTGTACTTCAGAAAAGTAGATGCCAAACAAGAGTGGGCCCAGGACTGAGCCCTGTGGTACACCACTTGTGACAGGCTTTGAGTCTGACATGGCGCCAGCAACTCTGACCCTGTGGGTTCTGTCACTCAGCCAGTTTGCAACCCATCTTGTGATGTATGGGTTAACATTTAAGCTGATGAGTTTTTCAATGATACCCGAGTGGGGTATTGTATCGAAGGCCTTCGCCAGATCGAGGTAGGCTGTATGGACTGCCTTTCCCTCATCAATGGCTTTGGTGACTGTTTCAAAAAGTCAACCAAGTTTAGAAGGCATGATCTGCCTTTGACAAAGCCAAACTGGGATGGATCCAAAGTCTGCAAATTCCCTATGTCTTTATTTATGAGGTCCATTATGATCCTCTCCATGGCTTTGCAGATAAGGCTTGTCAAGCTAATGGGCGGTAATTTCCAGGGTCGGTGGAGGCACCGCCTTTGTAAAGTGGGACCACAGTTGCAGTGCGCCACTCCTGGGTGCGTATCCAGAGGTAAGACTATGATTAAACAGCTGTCCTAGCTGTGGGTTTAATTCCTCGTTGAGTTCGTGGAGCACACAGCCGGGGACACCATCAGGTCCCATGGATGCTGTGTTTTTGCTTTGGAGAGAGCAGTTCTCACTTGGGCGTTGGAGATGTTTGGGGGCTGCAATCGCTTGGTATAGATATCTCTCCTTTTGGGGAGGGGAGAAGTTTGCACTGAACCTGTCAGCCAGTATGTTGGCAATGTCTGTAGGATCAGTAATCTTCACATCATTTTGAACTAGTTCTGAGCATATCTGGGAGTTTCCTCCCAGGTTTCTAACATAGCTGAAGAAGGCCTTATGATTGCCTTTTGAGTCTTTAGCTATTTTTCTCTCAAAATTTGCTTTGGATGATTTTATGAGAGCTCTTAGTTTTTTACTTATAGTGATCAAGGGTGTCTTATCTTTTAAGGATTTTGCTCTATCTTGTAGTAGCTTCCTCCTTTTGTTGTAGAGTTTGTTTATGGCTGGGGTCCACCAGACTGGACGCTTGCCTTTGGTACAAAGAGTCTTTGTTTTGCTTGGGATTGCCTTATCCATGCAGTCCTGCAGGTGCTGGTAGAAGGCATTTGTAAGTGATTCAGCGGCTTGAGTACTGTTTTCCGCCAGCTCGAGAGTCTTAAAGGAGTCCACACTAGTCTTTAGAAGTGTGAAGTCGCCTTTCGAAGTTCTTTACTGTGGTCTTTTTATTTCAGGTGGGGTGGGATGAGGACCTCCAGCGAGATTAGTTTGTGATCTGATCTCACCAGTGAGAGGTATACTTCCGGTGTTGAACATTGTGCTCCCATGTTCGTGATGATGAGATCGAGTATGTTTTCTCCTCTTGTGGGGATGGTGACTAGTTGTTCCATGGCATTTGAGTTTATGAATTCCAGGAACTTTTGGGCTAGGGTGTTTGGGCTCGAGTAGTGTTCCCAGTCTATATTAGGGTAATTGAAGTCACCTAGTATGATGGTGTTTGGTGATACATTTATCCCCTCTAGTGTTTTCAGGAAGGGCATGTTAGGGTCCTGAGTTTGTTGAGGTGGCCTGTAACATGCTACAATTTGCAGAGCAGTCTTGCCTATGGTTAATTGCACCTGGATGGTCTCCGATGCATCGTGCGTTGCCACCAGTCTTGAGGTGTGGGTGTCCTTGATGAATATGGATACCCCCTCCTTTCTTGGTATTGCCCGGATTTTGGGGCCAGAACGCATGATAAGAGGTAAAACCTGATAGTGCTGGGGTGCTCTCAGGAGCCTTGAACCAGGTTTCTGTCACTGCACAGACATCGATGTTCTCCATACTGAGAAGGGCCTCGAGTGCGTGCATTTTGAGATTTAGACTTCTGGCATTGAGCAGCATTACCCTTAGTTTTTTTCCTTTTTTGTGTTCTAGGGTGGTAGGTTTAGAATTTGAGCCTTGCCTAAAAAGGCACTATGGGGATGGCAAGAGCCTTTGCCAATATCCGAATCCCAGGGTGACAGGTGCAAGCCGTCCCTTGAAGCAGCGTGGCTTGTCCAGCATGTCATCCCAGGCAGACAGACATTGGATCCCCTTTGAATGACACCAGAGTTTAAGCCAATTGTTAAAGCTGATCATCTTATCTCTGTATTGTGGCATCATTCTTGGTGAAGGTAGGATACTGCTCAAGGTCAGGGTCATACCTGCCTGGGCTACATAATCAGAGAGCTCCTCAATGTCTCTTTTCATGTAGTCCAAGGATGTACGTCTCAGGTCATTTACACCAGCGTGGACAATGACTGAGTTGTATTTGTACCTGCCGTTGAGAGACCTGAGTGCTTGCGTTATGTGGCGGATTCTAGCGCCCGACAGGCAGCTTACTTTGACCTTCTCCTTACTCAGTCTGGTGAGCGGGACGTCAGTGTGTCTGACTATGGAGTCACCAATGACTAGTGTGTCTGGCATTGTGTTTGGCCTTAAGGGCTGTGACTGTTTGACACTCTGACTGTGAGGTCTATGTGTTGCAGGTGTTGTGTTCTGAGGTGGTGGTTGTTTGGGTGTCTGCTTTGGTGGCCTCTGCTGTTTTGGTAGATTTTTGATCAGAGCCGCCCAGTATGTCTTTGTGTGTTTATGTGTATGATTTGAGGTTGTGATGGTACTATGTGAGACTGGGTCTATAGTGTGTGTGGTAACCTTCTCCTCCTGACTGGTCTTGCCAGTCCTATGTTGAGAGAGCTCAGCCTCCAGTTTGGCCGTATAGTTGCATCTCTCGCATGTATTTGTGTTTTGTGGGAGGAGGAGAGGGTTGTCTGTGTACATGAGGCAATTGTAACATTGCCTCAATATTCCCAGGTTCACCAGCTGAGCAGGAGAGGACACTAGCAACTGATCCTCGACATGCTAGAAGGACTAGACAAAAACTTTAAAAGAGATTCCGGGGACGTGGGTGACCGAGAAATGGGGGTTTGCCTTTTGGGGTGCTATCTATAAGAGTGCCGTATCAAGGTAATAAGTACTGTAGGAGCAAGTGCTAGGTTTAACAGATAGAGAAAAGTCTACTTGGAGTCAAGTAGAGATGATCTTTTAGGTATTAGAGAAAGTGCTAGTAACAGGGATGCTTAAAGGTAAGATTGAAAAGAATGCACTCTGCAGTGTGCACTAGAGAAGTTAGATATGAAAGTAGGTAACTTGAGTTTTACCTGTTTAAATGTTAAGGTTTAGTGGAGAGTTACTATTTTTAAAACAGCAAGATGGACTGAAAGGGGTGGTTACTTTTGTATTTTGGTACTATGAAATACTGTAGGATGGCCAATAAATTTAAATAATTGAAGGGTGGGATTTCAAAAGTGATGGTTTTGTGATTACTCACATAAGCCAGTGAAAGTAGAGAGAAATGAGATATATGGTCAGATTAACATAAGAGGCGGGCAACTAGAAAGTCAGTGGTATTTAACAAGACAACTTAAATGGGTGGGAGGGAGGGAAAAAATTCTGCCTGACTCAGAACAGAGAGAGCTGTGGTCTCTTTTGAAGTTTTAATATGCTGTTAAAACAGAATGCAAGCAAAACACAAGGTAAAGAAAACAAACTACAGTATTCAAAATATAGAAAGGCAATACAGAAATACAGAGTTTCGAAATTGCAGAACATCAAACCTCTGATCATCGAGGACCAGAGGATCGAAGTTCTGCAATACTGAACTCAAAAAAAAAAAAAAAAAACTAAAATGTGAAAACTTCTTATTTCATGTTTTTGCAGGGGCACAAGCCCCCCTGCAACCCCCGGACCCCCTTGCTACTACAATATACCAACTCCGAGATCACACTACAGTGCAGAAAATGGCACAAAATGGGAAATTTACCATTCTCTTCACTGTAGTGCAATCTCAGAGCTGGTATATTTAAGTAGCAGGGGGTGTGGGGGGTGCAGGGGGGACTTGCACCCTGCAAAAACTTACAAGCAGAGTTTTTATCTTTTTTTTTAATTTAGTCTACTTTCATGTTCAATATTGTAGAACATTGATCATCTCATCCTCACTGATGTGCGGTTCGATGTTCTGCAACTTCAAGCATCTGAAGTAGACCCATCTACACACACACACACACACACACACACACACACACACATATATATATATATATATATATATATATATACACACACACGCACGCATTACACACACACACACACACACACACACACACACACACACACACACACACACACACACACACACACACACACACACACACACACACACACACACACACCTGCACACAAACTTTCACCTTTAAAAACTAGTTCTTGTAAATCATCCCAAAACAGCCACTTTAAAATCTATTTGTAATGTACAATACACCAAAGAAATAGAATTAATTTCCACCTTTAAAAGTTACAGAACTAAAATGCAATTTGTACTTACCACTACAGAGCAAAACACAACAACCATGGTCTTTATTTGTCTGGCTGGCTTCCCACTACCCTTACCATCTCCACTGGTTTGCTGTCTAGCTTCCCTACATCTGAGCTGGTTGGCATTCTTCCCTATGGGCTGGCTTGCTGACCTCCTTGCTGGCTAACTTACTGCCTTCTTTGCTGACTGGCTTGCTGGCTAGCTGGCTTCCTTACTGGTTTGAGCCCAGCAGTCAAGCTAGCCTCCACAGTTGCTGGTTGGTTTACTGGCCAGCTGGCAAGCTAGCTTCCTTACTGGCTTGCTTGCTTAAAAATCCAGATTTTTTAAATACACCCCACAGCCGTAAAAGCACTGATAAGAAAATGCTATACAGCTGCAGGCTTTGTAGAGCTTTTCCTCATGTGAGCCCTGCCCCTGCACGAATTTCAGCCAATCACTACACTATTTTCACCACCCACACCGAACAGTGAACAGCTCTCCCTGAAGGTCCAGGTTGGTGACATCACAAACGAAATTCTAAATTGTCGAAAAAAGTCCTGAAGCATGTCTAGGTTTTTCTCTGCAATACAGCAATTCAGTAAAAGTCGGAATTTTTGTGTTCCTTTGCTTCCTGATGCAGGTGACAGGACCATTAGTTTGAAAACATGAGCTTCCCACTAATAGAAGGACTGGTGGCAACTCCCACTACTAGCTGACTTCATGTGAAGGTGCTAGAACAGGTCCTAGGTCATTTGGGAGATGAACTGCTGAAGTCTGCACCCCTGGGTTCCGCCTCAAAGCCACTTCAGAATAAAGGAAGCTGCCTCTCAACTTACCTGGGTTGTGGGCCTGGTGCTGTTCTACAAAGGGATGACTTTGATACACTGGAAGTGTGGCAATTATACTACCAGTCTTGTCAAACTGAGTAACATATCTATGGTATTACATTGGGATGAAACAGCTAGGCTTGAAATGACCTATGTGTCAATAGCCTAGTAAAATCCTATGATCCTATGAAATAGTACCATGTGGTCTTTTTTCATTTTATACAATGACTTCATGAAGATTTCCTTTACACCACCTAAACAACCTTATCTAAATGGGGTTTGGCAACTACATTACATCACAGACGGTTTGGTTATGGGGTAAAGGGTGTGGCCAAGCAAGTGACAGACTGGACATTCCAGAGAAGCATAGGCAGCTGTGAGGAGTTGCAAAAAGTACTATGTTTATTTTTGAATATAGCCCCCCAAAAATAAATAAATACTTGTGTGTGTGTGGGGGGGGGGGGGTTCCTTCAGGTGCTCCTGTTTCCTTCCACATTCCAAAGACATGCAGTAGGTGGATTGAACATACTAAATTGGCCATAGATATGAGTGTGCATGTGAGTATGGCATGCAAGAGCTGTCACAGCAAGGTATAAACCTTGTATTGTCACTACAGTAGTGACACTCTGACCCCATGTGCAAAAATGGGAAAAAAAGAGGTTGTGGATGGATGGATGGATGGATGGATGGATGGATGGATGGATGGATGGATATATACACACACGCACACATTCACCTTTAAAAACGAGTTCTTGTAAATCATCTCAAAACAGCCACTATAAAATATATTTGCAATGTACAACATAACTCATTTACCTCTGAATGCAGCATTAAGAAAATGAATAAAAAATAAAACAAAATAAATTGACTACATTTCCACCTTTAAAAGTTACATAAGTAAAATTCTAGTTGTATTTACCACTACAGAGCAATACAGGACAAACATGGTCTTTACTTAACTGGCTGGCTTCCCACTATCCTCACCACTGTCTGACTTCCCTACCTCTGGGCTGGCTGATATCTTTCTCTCTGAGCTGGTTTGCTAACCACCTTGCTGTCCTCCTGGCTGGTTTGCTGACCACCTTGTTATCCTTTTGGCTGGCTGGCTGATCACCAAGCTGGCTGGCCACTTGCTGACCACCCTGCTGGCCTCTTTGCTGGCTGGCTTGTTGACTTACTGGCTTGCTAGCTGGTTCCCTGACCTCCTTACTGGCTAGCTGGCTTCCTTTATGATTTGCTTGCTGGCTGTCTAGCTTTAAAAAAAAAAAAACATATTTTATTTTTTATGTTTCTATAATATTTCCCATGGCTCTAAAAGCACTGATAAGAAAGCACTTTAAAGCTGCAGGCTTTGTAGGGCTCTTCCTCATGTCAGCCTCATTCCCTGTGTGAATTTCAGCCAATCACTGCACAATTTTCACCACCTGTGCCTACAAGGAACAGCTCTTCCTGAAGGTTTGGATTGGTGACATCATAAATGAAATTCTTAACTGTCAAGAAAAAGCCAGAAGTGTGTCCAGCTTTTTCTCAGGAATTCAGAGATTTGGCAAAAGGGTTTTTTTTTCTGTCCTTCTGCTTCCTGATGCAGGTGACATGACTGTTAGATACAAAATGTGAGTATCCTGCTGATAGCGAGATGGTGTCAAACTTAAAAGATAATGCCATAGTAAAAGAACTAGTTTCTAAAATCAAAATTACACAGGAAATCCTTACAGATCAAGGCACCTTGTTCATGTCCCGAATAACATGAATTATGCCAGTTTTTTTAAGGAGAGGGAGTTGAGAACCTCTGTATACTACCCTCAGATAAATAGACTAATGGAACACTTTAACAAAACTTTGAGATCCATTTTAATGCTGCAGAAGAAAATAGGTAAACGGGCTAGATGCCTCTAAAATGTCTCTGTCTGCCATTATAGAGTGCTCAAAGCATGACATGGCTTTACTCTCTTTGAGCTACTGTATGACAAATATCCACAAGTCTTGCAAGGTAAAGCTGTAAAGAAGAAGAAAGCATTATCATTTACAAGTATAACATGATATTACACAGGACTGGATGTCAAGCTAAGAGCTATAAAGCCTGTTGTCAGAGAACATGGGGAAAGAGCACAGGAAACCCAGCAGAGAGACTACAGTAGGCACACTCATCTTAGAGTTTCAGGTAGGGGTCTAAGTGAATGTAAATTAAGTAAATTATAAAGTGATTCAAACCAGAAAGAAAACCACTATATCTCATATTGGTGTTGAAGCTTTGGAAATAAAATACATATTTTTTTTTAGTAAGTATATTTGCTGAAGAAGTTAAGAAACAACAGCATGTCCTGAAGAATAAGTAGGACAATCATTGTTAGTAAACCAGATGCAGGAAGTTAAAGAACTGGTACACAGGGACATGTTCACAAAACTGCCTAACAGAGCTATTTAATGCAACACAATAATGAAATTGGAAATGAAAGTTTTTTACACTGTTAATACAGTGAATAATGAAGTACACAGTTTGACAGGCAGAAGTATTACACAGATATGACAATTTACAACACTGTGGGCTAACATATAAAAATTATTAAGAGAAGCACTGAAGGTAAAGTGAGTGATATAAATAAAACATAAATCACACAATAAAAAAATCTGTTATCTCATACAACATGAGAGCTAGTCGGTAGCAATATTTTCATCTTTGAGATTTAATGGAATTGTTCCGGTATATGGGCTTTGGTGCTATGTATTTTCTAATCTACATAAAAGTCAAACAATGTCAATCACCAGGATTTGTAATTATATGCAAGTTCATTCTTTATTATGCATAATATATAATTAGAGAATATAGTAAGAAATTTCTTTATTAATGTCTATATTTAATTGTATGTATGCAAACATGAAGCAATATTGTTGCTGTATGGTATCTGGACAGTACATTTTACGGATATTAGCCAGACTACCTGTCACTGCCTTGGGTGGAATTTGTCTTACATATCCAATGCTCCATCCTATATCCGGTAGAGAACTAAATCGCAGATATCATATTGACATAATGTCCAGGAAAATATACAGTTATCCAAAATACAAAAAATTATCTGTTGAAAATTGCTCCTTAATGATGGCACAAATTAAATGTTTAGCTATGTAGAAGCATTTTCTTTCCTATTAATAAACATTAGTGTGCTTGGTATTCTCATAGTCCTCCAACATGTACAACGTATCACATGCGACAAAGCACCTTTGCTGCATGTCCCACCCTTAACATAAAGTTGCATAAACCACCCTGTACCTGAAACATGTCTGCAGCTGGTCATGGCAGAAATAAAAGTGTCTGCACCATACCATTTATAGGCTTAGTCACCATATGACTATAAACTGGTTAAGGTATGAACAGCAGACTTCATTTTAAATGTATAGAGTAAGCTTGTTTCTTTTCTTCTAGATTGTACTTTGCAAAGTTTTGGATTCAAACTAACAAGTGGGTTACATCTACATGAACCTTTATTCTGATGTTACACTTTAAAACTGTGTGTGTGTGTATTCAGGCTGAAACCCTGTACCTTGGGTAAAGGGTAAAAAGAGCCTTAAGTCCCTAGCCACCATGACTTGTGAGCTTTGCACAGGTTTTTTGTGCTAAGAGTTGAGAGCTATGGTGAGAACTGAATTTGTAAGACCCTGAAGTCCCTAGCCACCACCACTTGTGAGCTTTGCCCAGGTTTTTTGTGCTAAGAGTTGAGAGCTATGGTGAGAAATTAATTTGTATTCCCCCATTATTGGCTTTGCTTGTCCAGGTTTTTTGTGCTAAGAGGTTGAGAGTTATGGTGAGATGAGAAGTGAGAAATTAATTCACTAAATAATAGCCATTAAGTTTCAGTCTTCCTACTTTTCAGAAAGCTGCTGATTTGACATAGCGGTATGTTGCTCTGACCCTAGTGTATAGGGTCCTGGGTTTGAGACTTGCCAGTGAAATGCATGGTGGTAACAACATTTTATTCTAGCAACTTTACAAAATTATACAAGCAATGTTTAAAATGTGTCCCTGGTAAGTCCCTAGCCACCACCACTTGTAAGCTTTGTCTAGATATTTTGTGCTAAGAGTTGAGAGCTATGTGGGAAGTGAGAGCTGAATTTGTGTTCCCCATTATTGGCTTTGTCCAGGTTTTTTGTGCTAAGAGGTTGACAGCTATGGTGAGAAGTGAGAAATGAATTCACTAAATGATAGCCATTAAGTTTCAGTCTTCCTATTTTTCCAGGCTAGGGACTTTAGGCTCTTTTTACCCTGTACCCAAGGTACAGGGTTTGAGCTTGAGTACGTACACACACACACACACACACACACACACACACACACACACACACACACAATTTTAAAGTATAACATCAGAATAAAGGTTCAGGTAGATGTAACCCACTTGCTAGACTTTTATGATGGAAATGTTCTGAATTGGGCAGTTTTGTCATTATTGGTTCATGCATTTTGTTTCATCGCCTACAGTACAGCCTATTGGAAAAATGTTCACACAATAAATTTAAAATGTGCTCTAACAAGTGTGCTTTATTATACAAGGAATATAATTTAATAAAGTCAGGAAGGTATATCAAAGAAAAGAACACATGTATGTTTCTTGTGTTGTGTGCAACGGGCCAATGATTTAAAAACAGCCCACGGGTAATCTTTATCCACCACTGGCCAGATGCATTTTCTTTGGATGTGGTGTGTGTGGGTTTCAATGCTGTTTCAATGAATGTGAGTTTCAAGGGCAGAGAAGTTTTAATGCCACGTCTATTTTCATTGTGAGACAGTATTGCCTTGTTTACCAGATGTCTATTGGTGTTTGTGTATTGTTGTGCTGTAAAATGTAAAAATAAAATACAAATAATCCATTGTAGAAGTAAAGCAGTATGCACACATTAGTGTTTATGGTAAATGGGGCGAAATAGCCAGGTAATGGGACATTGGAATGGCTGCAGGGGGACTCTAGTGCCGTATTTTTGTCTGTTCTTCAGTTTGCGTTTGAAAGTTGGTATCCCACAATTCCATTGGAGTGGGTGGGGTTACATAATTATGTATACAAATTAGATGTTAATCAACATACAGATTTGTACATATTTTTCATGGGCCTTGCCCAGATTTTTGATGTTTCCAGGTTGAGAGGTATGGCGCTGGGCTGGCAACTCAACACCATAAACCTCCACTGCCAATCGTTCTGTAGACCATTGTTCCACAGTGGAAACCCCTAACTGGGAAAAGCCAAAAGAAGAAGAGACTAGTTACTAACTAAAGTAACACTTTTCTTTTGCATAAGTATAGTTTATCTATTATAATACTGAGATTTACTTACACAATTAAGCACATGCCTATAAGTGTATTATTAAAGTTGTATACACAATGTTACAATGATAATGAATAGCATTTAACAGTTGAAAAACTTTATCAGCTTAGTCTTTATAGCTGGGCAGCACAGTGGTTAGCATAGTTAGCTCACAGCAAGAGATTCTCCGGTTCAATTCTCGGCTGGGGTGCCTTCTGTGTGGAGTTTGCATGTCCTCCCTGTGTTTGTATGGGTTTCCTCTGGGTGCTCCGTTTTTCTCCTACATTCCCAAGACATGCTGCAGGTGGATTGGACATTCTCAATTGGCCTTAAGTGTGAGTCTGTGTGTGTGTGTGTGTGTGTGTGTGTGTGTGTGTGTGTGTGTGTGTGTGTGTGTGTGTGTGTGTGTGTGTGTGTGTGTGTGTGTGTGTGTCTGTGCCTCCTGAGGAAGGTTGGGTGCTGGGCTGGCAACTTGACACATTAAAACTCTACTGCCACTTGTTCTGCAGACTGATGAGCCACCATGGTGACCCCTAACATGTACAGCCAAAAGGAGAAGAAAAAGAAGGCTAATCTTTATAGCTAAACAGTCACAAATAATAATTAAACCAAACAATACACAGCCAGCAGCACAAGACCTATAAAAACCTATCATATTTTGCTTATTTTCAACTACTTAAAATCAAAACCCAAAAAATAATTTTAAATAGCACATAAAAAATTGTCAAGACAAAAGTTGGTTGATCATAGATCCACCCGAAGAGTCCTGCTTGGTGCAGGGGGTAGGGGCATCAGGTGTTAAACCGACGAGTTGTGAGTTCAATTCCAATTGATGGTGGTATGGAGAATCAATGCCGTTTATTATATGGCAAGGTAAGGATATGATCTCTAGCAGGCTAGAATTGTCCCAGTTTTAGTGGGTGTTTTAATGGGTGTGAGTCTCACAGTACCAGGGCAGGGATAGAGCCTGGTCATCATTAGTTTTCACCTCCTTGCAGTGCTAAAAAAAATGAAGTAAATTTTGCTCTTGACTAATTCTAATGGTCTATTATGAATGCCACATGCTATGAGTTGTGCCAAGATTATGTTGCAATTTTTTTTGTCTAAACTGCCCCTTCAAAGTCTTTATTAACTCCTAACATCTGATTAGTATTGATTACTATCCATACTATATAGGTCCCCCAGAAGTTTTCCATCACTCTTTAGGGAGTGATATCACCAACGTTGAGAAAGAATAGTTGTGTTATATATTATCATAACTATACATGTCCTTCTGTTCTATGTTGCAGTATTCTTTACATATGGGTTGTCTTCCACCCTACTACTTGACGTCCGACTAGTATACGAAAGCTTCTAGCTACGGCCAGTACATGGGATATTGCACATATGGTCTGACAATGTCAGCCATGAAAGGGATGTCCACACGTACCATCTTCAGAACAAGGAGGTTCCATGAGGAATATTATTCCTAAGAAAAGAAATAAGTCATCCAAGGAAGGGACAATATGCAGGGAGAAGGAGGTGGAGACAGAATACTGCAACATAGAAAAGAAGGACATCTATGGTTATGGTAAAATATAACACAACTATTCTATGTCCTTCTATTCAATATTGCAGTATTCTTTACATATGGGAGAGTACCAAAGCTTAGTAGGAACCTTGGGAAGAGGAAGGAGCAGAGGAAAAATGCTTTGAAGAATTTTTCAAAAAGCCATGGGGTATGGCTTGAGCAAACCCTGCCCTAGACCTAGAAATAGTGTCCACCTTGTAGTGTTTGGTAAAGATATGCACAGAAGACTAAGTAACAGCCTCCAGAATAGAGTTAGTATCCAGGCCTTTTAAGAAAGCACCTGAAGAAGCAACAGATCTAGTGGAGTGGGCTCTAACAGAAGCAGCCAGAGACGTACCATGAAAGAAATAACAACACTCAATAGTCTTAGAAATCCAAGAGGAAATTGTTTGTGTAGAAACAGGTAAACTCAGAGCACCGGGATGAAAAAACACAAAAAGCTGATCAGATTTCCTCATAGCTATAGTCTTCTCTAAATAAAATCAAAGTTGCCTGTGAACATCCAATGAATGTAAAATCATTTTACTGGAGGACTGAGTAGAAGTGAAAAAGGTTGGCAACTGGATAGACTGGTAAAGAGACCTTTAATTTACCACTTTAGGCATAAAGGAAGTGTTGATGTGCCAAGAGACTCTGTCCTTGTGAAAAATCAGGAAAGCAAAGATGCCATCAAAGCCTGAATCTCAGAAACTCTCCTAGCCGAGGTCAAAGCTACCAGAAGCACAGTCTTCCAAGTGCAAAACTTTAGAGAAGCAGAAGCTGCAGGCTGAAAAGGGGCCACAGTTAGCTTCTCTAGGACATAATTAAGATCCTAAGGTGGTGGTACTGGTTTCTTGGGAGACTTAATATGTAGGACACCTTTAAGGAAAAGTTTTACCTCTAATCTGGAAGCCAAAGGATGTGATAATAGCAGACAAGCAAAAGCAGCAGAATAGTGGGCTTTCACTGAAGAATATTACAAGCCAGTGCTAAGCAGGTCACACAAGTAAGAAAATACTGTAGGGATATCCACCGAAAGCGAATCTAGACTTCTTGAAAGGTACCAGATAGAAAATCTGGTGGTGTAAGATTTCCTAGTATTGAGTTTCCTCACCTTCTTCAAAACCTGGAGCATGTCATCTGAGAAAAGGTGCCTAAAAGGGATCAAAAGTTGATCACCCACAGGGTCATTTGCAATGTTGAAAGATGTGGATGAAGCAAAGATCCCTTGCCCTGTGTGAGCAGGTACAACTGGGGAGGCAACCTGTAGTGGTGGACCCTGGCTAGTTGCAGAAGAAGAGGGAACCAATGCTGTCTTGGCTAAGAGGTTACCAACAAGATTTTCAGTTTGTCCTACTGTATTTTCAACAAGACTTTCTGGATGAGAGGGAAGGGGGGATGCATACAGAAACATCCCCTTCCATGAGAAGTAAAGGGCATCCACCATCCAAGTCAGAGGATGTGGGACTTTGGCACAAAATAGAGGAAGTTGTCTGTTTTGAGGGGAGGCAAATAGGTCCAGCTGTGGAGTACTCCATCAGTGAACCAGATCCAGGAACACATCTTTGTGAAGTATCCATTCGCGAGAGTGTGACATGGATCTGCTTAACATGTCTGCCACAGTGTTCTGGGTTGAGGGTAAATAGACAGTATGAAGGTTAACCTTGTACTGAATTGCTAGTTTCCATGCCCTGAGATCTAACCTGCAAGGAAGGTAAGATTTGGTACCCCTCTGTTTATTTATATATCAGAGAACTGTAGTGTCATCTGATAAAACTTTCAGAGGACCTGGCAGAAAGAGAGGATGAAAAATCCACAAGGCTAGGATCAGAGACCTCATTTATCTGATGTTGATGTGTTCCCTCTTTTGAGATGGATATCAGAGACCCTGAACCTTCTTCAATGCAAAGTTCACCCCCCCCCCCCCACACCCTGTGTCTGAAGCTTCTGTAAAAAGCTGTTGAGAAGGTTGGGGCAAGAGAACAAGAAAGCCAGGATTCAAAGACAGCTGCTGAATCCACCAGAGGAGCTCTGTTTTCAGGCAGGGAAGAAGAGCAATGAGAAACTCTAGAGAGTGTGCATGTCGAGACCAGGCTGTCTTTAGGTACCACTGAAATTTCTTCATGTGAAGCTTTGCAAAGGGCAACATGGGAATCATAGAAGCCATGAATCTCAGGAGTCTTAGAAACTCCCTGTCTGAGGTATAAGGAAGAGACAGCAGGCTTTCCATGAAGGCAGTCAGAGTTTGAACCTTGTCTGTTGGGAGGAAAACCATAATCTGATCTGTTTTGATTCTACACCCCAGAAAAATGTGATCCTTTGATGGGGCATAGTAAACCCCAAGCTTTGAATGAGATGAATGGCCTGCTAAAGGTTTTGAGACAACTGTTATGAATTGAGAGCAAGAAAGAGGAGGTCATCTAGACAGGGAGAAACTTAAATCCCCTGGCTCCTCAAGAAGGCAATGACAGGGGCCAAGCACTTTGCAAATACCCTTGGGGCTGTGGAGAAACAAAAGGGCAAGGCAGAGAACTGAAAGTGCAAAGAACCCACCGAGAAATGTAAACATTTCCTGTAAAGAGGATGAATAGGAATGTATAGATAAGCATCTTTGAGGTCCAAGGATGCCATGAATAAATGGGAAGAAATCAGGGGAAAGAGCATCTGAAGGGACAGTATGCAGAAAGATGGCACCTCTAGAAAGGTGTTTTAGTGTAAGAGGTCTAAAATTGGTCTCCAAGGACCATCCTTTCATGGGATCAGAAGCATTTTGGAATAGGAACCTTTGCCTCTCTGATCCAGAGGAATATTCTGGCTGGTGCCTTGTAAAAAAAGTTGTGATAGGAGCTGTAAGAACAACTCCAGCTGATTGAAGGGGAGCTGTGTAATCTCCTTGAAAGGAGGGAGAGTCTTCCAAGTCATGAAATATCCTTTATGAATGATGGATAGGACCCAGTAGTTCTGAGTGATGTTTACCCAGACTGGAAAAGAAAGGGAAAGGCGAAAAGACAGATGAGTATGACTTGGAAGAGAATGGTGGTTGTCACAGAGAGCTAGGCCTGACCTGAAAGGGTTGCTGTGTTGGAGGAGCTGAGGCAGAAGATTTTGATGATGGAGGTCTCCTAACTGACTTTTTAGAACTAGAAGCGGGGGTAGATGCAGAAGAGGAATGAGCAGGTCTCCTAACAAAGGAAGGTTTGGCAGGGAAGTTCCTATGAAATTTAGGTACAGGTGAAACAAGCAAGTGTTTCAAATCTTGGAGCTCCTTCGCTTTTTCTTGTAAATTCTTAAATAAGTCTGCAGCTGCAGAACCAAAAAGTGCAGATTTTTCCAAAGGGGTATCAAGTAATTTTGCCTTAATATCCTCAGGAAGAGATTGCAGTCTGAGCCAAGAATGTCTCTAAGCACAGAGGCAGAGGCAGAAGCAGCAGCTCTGGAAGATGCCTCAACAGCATCATAGCTGCGCTTAATGGAATGTTTGGCAACCTGTGAGGAAGCAGCCAAAACAGCTAGAACCTGAGTTTTAACCTCAGATTCTGGTAACTGAGCCAGAGCTTGAGAGGCCTGAGAAAGCAAGGCTAAGGAATACCTAGACATGTGAGTCTGGTAATTGCCAGCTCTGATAGCTAAATTGGATGAGTTATAGACCTTCCTACCCAATCTGTCAAGAATCTTACTGTCCTTATCAGATGGTAAAAGTTTGGCAGAAGGAGATAAATGTGAAGACGTGTCAGAGACTATGGAGACCACTGCAGGGTCTGCTGAAGGAAACTTATAAAGAAACTTGCATTCATCTGGCACTTTATAAAATCTGTCTGGTCCTTGGGAGCAGGAGCCTGAGAATCTGGAGTCTTAGAAGAGAAGGCAAAGGCAACCAAAAAGCTGGAAGGGATGGAGGCACTGCAGAAGGAGAAGGGACCTCCATTTGCAAAAAATCATAATATCTCTTCTGTTCCTCAGAAATGGGAACAATCCCACTTGAAGAATTCTCTCGCTTTATTAATAGTTTGTATTAATAGTTTCTCCAAAAGAAATCTCTTCAACTAGAGAATCCCCTCCATTTGATTCCTCATCAGGTGAGGCATATTCCAGAGGAGAGGTAATTTGGGTGGAATATGCCTGGAAATCATCATCAGATGAAGAGTTCTCTGAGTCAGAGAGAAGAATCTGGGATCCAGCAGACTGTAGCACAGGGAAGAAAGTGAAGGTAGTAGAGGGAGAGAGGTAGATGGCTTCAAGGCCATCAAAGCATTAATAAGACCCTGGGAAAATACATACCAGTCAGACTGTAGAGCAGAAGGAATACTGGAATGTTTAGTTTTTTGTTTCTTTTTGACATGTCTTTCCAATTGAGGAGACAGAGCAGAAGGGACCAATGTAGACCTAACATCTGAGGTAGACAAAGATGGATCCCTAGATGGAATGACAGGAACATCCCCAGAGTCCTCAAGCCCAACAAGCTGCAGTTCCCCCATGTCACCCGAAGTAGACATCTGCAAAGCCTTGGACATGTTGGGAACCGATCCCTTGGCGATAGTGGCTTCCAAAGAGGTACCCACCACAGAAGCAGACCCAACCTCTGACCATGCCACTGGGTCTTCACTGACCTCAAGGGACATATTAGAGTTAGGAAGCACAGCTGAAGAGGTTTCAGGCCTTTGTCTGCTCACCTTCCTCTTCAAACTCTGCTTGGCCGTAGGGCCCCCCAGAACCCTCCATAATGTCTTTAGCCAGATGTTTTAACCACTGATTTTCTAAGTAAAGATTTAGAGCTGAAAGTCGGCTATGCAATGTCTTAGGCACAAAAGCCTGACAAACAGAACAAGAGTGGTAGTTGTGACTAGGCCCTAAACAGAAAAGGCAAAGGTCATGGTTATCTTTATGTGGAATCTGCCTTCCACACTTACACTTGCCCTTCTTGGATGACATGAACAATAACAAATGGCAGTAGCAAAAAAGCAAATCCCCAATGGGGCACTTATCTGAAGCTGAAGCTAGCAGCAACACACAGAATCTGACTGCAGACTGTACGTAGGAGTCAACCTTCTGAATGGCGGCAGAAAAGTTCTGAGGATGATACATCTGGACGTCATTTTTAGGGCTGACATTGTCAGACCATACGTGCAGCATCCCATGTACTGGCAGTGGCTGGAAGCTTTTGTATACTGGTCGGACATTGGGTCATAGGACAGAAGACAACCCATGTGTAAAGAATACTGCAACATTTTATAGAAGGATATCCACTGGTTTATGCAAAAGTAACTCAAAAGTAGCACACATTTAAGTTACTAGTTACTAAAAAAGTAATATATTACTATTACTAGTTACTATTTTGAGTGGCCACGGTGGTGCAGCGGTTAGCATTGCCACCTCACAGCAAGAGGTTCTCCGGTTCAATTCTCCTGGGTGCCTTCTGTGCGTAGTCTGCATCCTCCCTGTGTGGTCACCTCCCTTCCTCCCACATCCCAAAGACATAGGTAGTTGGATGGACAATTGGGTGGCCCTAGTGTGTGTGTGTGTGTGTGTGTGTGTGCCTTCTATGGAAGGCTGGGGGCTGGCTGGCACACTAAAACTCACCCAATGCCATGAGAGGACAGGATGATCCACTGTAATCCCCCTAATAAAAAAAAAAAAGACTAGTTACTATTTGAAAAAAGTTGAAAAATTACTACTTTACTAGTTATGTAAAATATTATATATTTAATATATAATTATATATTACAATATATTACAGTAATATCCACTGAGAAATGAACTGTAGAACCAAACAGTGTGAGGCATCAGTGATTACTGCACCACTGTATTGTTCCAAGACACAATTATCAAAACATATTACTGCAGGCTTTGCAAGATGCTGCAACATTTCTAGAAGTGTCTGCAGTGTCTGTCTTCTGCCTTTGGCATTTGCACTCTACTCTTAACTTTTTTCATAAAAGGTTTCTGATTCACTGATGCTAGACTATGGCCCATGTTTCTCAGACTTGTTATTCGTCTTTTACATTTGCTCTTATTCAGCTTGGAGTTTTACTGTCTTAGTCTATTTAGCAGCAGTATTGCTCTTGAGTAACCCTCCTTTACTGCATATTGTCTCCTGTTTATTTTGCAGGAGCTCAGCAAAGCTTGGGAGTCCTAGCTTGCATTGAAGAAGTGTTTTACTTGTATCCAGTGTCATTCAGGCAAAGTTAATTTCCTTTGACTGCTACACTTAAATTATACTGAATGATCACTTCTGTTTCCTGCTTTTATGTATGCATTTCACTTATTTCTTTTTTTTTTTTTTTTTGCAAAAAAAATGTTCTTCCTCACACTGCTACTGCTGTAAAACTGCCCTGCAATTAGTTGTTTAAGTGATGTGTAGTAGCATTGCACTTGTGGGTCTGTTCTACTGTGTTTTTTACATTAGGAGGACTGGGTTTATTCGTATTGTGGCAGGAGGTGTCTCTCTTGTCTATCTGAGTTGGGAAATACACAAAAGGACTGATAGTGCAGTCATTTTATTGACCAGAGGGCTTATTAGGTAGTTTTCTGCTTTTTCTGTGCTGCTATAAATTTTGCATGTGCCCTGTATAGTAGCAAATACCTAGAAAGAAGATTCATAAAACTGTACTCTGCAAAGCAGCAATATAGCACAAAGACCTTGTGTACCAACAAGCTTAGAGCAGCTAGTTGGGAGTCAAGTGGCAATACCTACAGATTTAGTTGAATTGTGTAAACATTAAAGTTAGTAGAATTTAGTACTGTGCAGCTTAATCTGCTCCAATAAAGCACTCTTAATATCCTTCTAACCCCAATACATCACAGATTCATATGAACATAGTTTCATAGGTGTTTACTAGGCTAACGACCACAAGGGCCATTTTAAGACTAGCTATGCATCTCAAATCTCTGACAAGTTCTGATACCCCTGATAAGTGTAAGCATGGGCCTGGGAGATGAACCATTTACAGGTTACCTGTGTCCATTAGAGACATAGGTGCCAGACCAGGGATGAATTCCTGGTTTCCCATCCAATTGTCCAAGTTGCACTTGAATTGGATTAGGGAGGAACTCTGTTTCACATGGATGGGGACCTGTTCCATAGACTGGGTAGTCTCTGGGATACATACCTATCTCTCCATCAGGTTCTATTTATATCACAGGCAAGGTTTAAGTCTTTAGAATGGATAATTATGGTACTGTTTGTTTTGTGTATATGCAGGATGTCCATCAGACTGGGGTCTGACAATGCCCTGTATGCCAGGCATAGATCTCCCCTCGAAAGCCTGTAGGAAACAGAATACAGGGATAGAGCCTTGAGGCAGTCTGCATAGGACATATTACTTACACCCTGTATTCATTTAGTGAGGAACATCTGTGGACGTTCCAGTTGTTGGATATACCTGATTAGGTACATACCAAAGGGGACATTGTACCTAACGGTAGGTCTGATGAATGCTGAATGCAGTAAAACAATGACTTCCTTGGACTTAGATGCCATACCTTTGTTTATAAGTTGCCTAAATTACTATGTATGTCCCTAAGTCCCTGACTACTGGGTCAACTCTAAGGAGTGTGTTGTCAATATGATAGTTAGCAGGTATGGATGACTTCCCAAAGGATACTATTATACATTTCTTGACAATTAGTTTTAGTCCATGACTCTGACACCAGTTATTTGTCTGTATTTGACATTCATCAGACCTATAATTGAGGACAATGCCCCCTTTGGTATGTACCTAACCAGGCAATATCCAACAACTGGAATGTCCACAGATGTTCCTCACTAAAAGAATACAGGGTGTAAGTAATATGTCCTATGCAGACTGCATCAAGGCCCTATCCCTGTATTCTTTCTCCTACAGGCTTTTGAGGGGAGATCTATGCCTGGCATATTGGGGTATTGTCAGACCCCACTCTAATGGTCCACCTGCATATCCACAAAACAAACAGTACCAGAATTACCCATTCTAAAGACTTAAACCTTGCCTGTGATATAAATAGGACCTGCTAGAGAGATAGGTATGTATCCCAGAGACGACCCCGCTTATGGAACAGGCTCCCCATCCATGTGAAGCAGAGTTCCTCCCTAATCCAATTCAAGTGCAGCTTGAACAATTGGATGGGGAACCAGAAATTCATCCCTGGTTTGGCACCTATGTCTCTAATGCAAACAGGAAACTTGTAAATGGTTCATCTCCCATCCCCATGCTTACACTTACCAAGGGTGTCACAACTTGTTAGAGATTCAAGCTACATGGCTAGGCTTAAAAAGGCCCTTGTGGTCATTAACCTAGTAAACACCTATGAACATATGTATCATACAGACTTCTGAGAGATTATCATTGCCTGGCATACAGGACATCCCTGGACCCTGTTTTGATGACCCTTTTGCACATCCACAGAACAAACAGCATCAGAACTACTAGATTAAAGACCTAAATTTTGCTTATGATATAAATAGGACATGTTGGAGAGACAGATATGTTTCTTACAAAATTCCCATTCTCTGGAATGGGCTCCCCATCCATGTGAAGCAGAGTTCCTCCCTGTCCTTTTTTATTAAATGCAACGTGGACCAATGGATGGGTAATTGGAAATTCACCCCTGGCCTGGCCCATATGTCTCTGATGGACAGAGGCAGTCAGTACATCACCACCTATATAAATCAAATTTGTGGGTTGCTTTTGGCTTGTACAGTTACAATTATAAGGGCCTTAGTGGTCATTAGCCTAGTATACACCTATGAAACTATTTGCATCATGTCATTTTAGAACACATGCCCAAACAGATATCAGTGAAAGATGCATAATAGTCATGGGCACCACAGACATATCGATATTGGTCATGTAAGGAAGAACATCCTCGAATAGCGCCCAGCACTATCAGGTAGCAAGAGAGGTAGCTTACACCCTTCTAAGTTGGGAATTGCTGGTTGAAGGCCTATTATGTCTGTTATTCTAAAAGTGTCTTAGTTCTGGTTTAAGTGCTTGGGCTTCATGCCAGTTATTTTACATTAAGAAGATATGTGATCTACACTCTTGGGAGGAGAGGGTAGCCTCCACCCTTCTGAGCTGGGAATTGCTGGTGAAAGCTTATTGTAGCTGTTATTTCAAGTGTCTTCATTCTGATTTAATCACTTGGGCTCCAAACCAGTTATTTTACATTTGGAAGGTTTATAGTCTAAACCCTTGTGGCAGGAGAAGATACCCTACACACTTCTAAGCTGGGAATTACTGGTTGAAGGTTTATTTTTTCTGTTACTCTGAAAGTGGCTTAGTTCTGGTTTAAGCACTTAGGCTTCAAACTAGTTATTTTACATTAGGAAGACTTGTTGTCTAAACTCTTGTGCCAGGAAAGGATAGCCTACACCCTTCTAAGCTGGAAATTGCTGGTTGAAGGTTTATTTTGGCTGTTCTGCTAAAAGTGTCTTAGTTCTGGCTTAAGCACTTGGGCTCAAGGCAGTTATTTTACATTAGGAAGGTTTGTGTTCTACACTCCTGTGAGAGGAGGGGGTAGCCTCATCCCTTCTGAGTTGGGAATTTCTTGTGAAGGCTTATTATACCTGTTATTTTAAGTCTCCTTCATCTGGTTTAAGCACTTGGGTTCCAAACCACTTATTTTACATTAGGAAGGTTTGTAGTCTACATGCATGTGGAAGGAGAGGATAGGCTTCACCCTTCTGAGCTGGGAATTGCTGGTGAAGGCTTATTGTGACTGTTATCCTAAGTGTCTTTGTTCTGGTCTGTGGTTAGTACTTTTGTGGCATTACTGTCTAGACATTTTTTTAACTACTAGAGCATCTAGTTTGCTCATAGCTGGGTGCTGCTCATCAAGGTGCTTGTCTTATTGACTTGTTCAATATTTAAGTTTTCCTCATTCCTCCCTAGTAGATCAGTGGCCATGGATATGTACTTTCAGACTCTCTCTGTGATCAGTCTGGTTGAGATGGATATTCTGAGGCATTGTAGCAATTGCCTCATGTACAATGGCAGCCTACTTATTCTTAATAAAACAGGTAGTGTGTATGAGAGGTGTAAATACACTTTAATGCTGGAAGCAAAGCTCTCTCATACAACCAAAACTAACCCTATAGAGGTTGTCAGTGACACTTGCATCACTCCTACTGCCCAGGGTAAAGACCCTATACATAAAAATGTTTATGCTGAGGCACTTACAGGTAACCTTCCTAAAACACTAAGACATCCTGCACAGTACAAAGAAAGGGTCCTCATCCATCACATAAATACACAGTTAAAACACCACCCACAGCTACACATAGTAACACTGTATCCAATGCCTTCACTGCTAAGCCCTTAAGGCAAACACAGCCAAATCTCCTGGTCATTGGTGATTCTATATTGAGGTCCACTGATGTCCCACTCACTAGATTGAGTAAGGAGAGTCACAGTTAGTTGCCTTTCCAGGGCTAGGATCTGTCAAGTCACATAGGCACCCAGGTCATTACACCACAGGTACCAGTATGATTCTATCATAATCCATGTGGGTATTAATGACCTAAGATGTGCCTCTCTTGACTATATGAAGCAAGACATGATCAAGCTCACTGATTATGTGTCTCAGGTAGGTATTAGCCTAGCAAAGAGCAGCATACTACCTTCTCCAAGGCTTATGCCACATTACCAACAGAAAATGATTGATTTTAACAATTAGTTATCTTCTGGTGTCAATCTAAGGGGGGGTACAATATTTGATGGTCTGGGAGGACATGGTTGACAGACCACACTGCTTTGCCAAATATGGTCTGCACTTGTCCACTCTAGGCTTTCAGATATTACCAAAGACCTTTTCAACCTCCATAGTGCCTTTTTTAGGCAATGCCAAACTGATAAACCCGCTGACATAACTGAGCCTATGAAGGAATATCTGAAGGTGGTACTGCTCAATGCTAGAAGTCTTAACAAGAAACGTCACTTCCTACAAGCTTTCCTCTCCCTAGAGAGTGTAGACATCTGTGTAGTAACAAAGACATGGTTTAAAGTCACTGAGAGTACCCCAGCAATGCAAGGTTATAATGCCTTTCACACCTTTAAGCTAGCTACTGCACAGGATGAAACTAAAGGTAACAGAGTTTCAGTCTATATTAAGACTAATCTCACATCCAGACTAGTTAAAGTGTATGATCCACTGGAACTCATACACATGCAACTCACCATAAACAGTGTGCCGTACCATATCCTTGCAAAATATAGGTCCCCTATGTCCCAGGAAACCCATACTACCTATCTCAATGTACCTCACCCTTCAACCCAATAAAAATTCATGAGGGATCTCAACTACCCCTCTACAGACTGGAGTCCTACACCACTTCTAATGCACAAACCCAGCAATTCCTAAATTTTGTTAATACCAACATCTTGGAACAGTTGGCCCATTCCCCTACCAGGGGTACAAACATCCTTGACCTTGTACTCACAAACATGGGGGAGGCCAATGTTCCTCACCCAGTGTAATATCTTCACTCATCAGATCTGACCATAAGGCAGTACTACTTGAAATAAAAATTAAATCCGGGGATCCAGCAAAACCAAAAACCTTTAGGAACTATTCCAAGGCTAACCTCTCTCTACTAAGTAACAACTTGGCTAAATTCCAAACACCCCCAAACCCAGTAAATACCACAGAATACACTGAGCTGTTTACAAAATCTCTGTACAGCCATATTAATAGCTGTACAGAGTGATCTGCCCCCACTCATATTAAGAATAAGACAAACTCAAAAGACAAGCCACCCTGGTGGAATCACACTACCAATTGGATTATACAACAAAAGAAAATAAATCTTGGCCAAGCATAGGAGGAACAAAGCCATGCATACTAAAAGTCCCCTGACCAATCTAAACAGGCAGGTAAGAGAGTTAATACTTCATAGGCTACATTTGAAGAAAAAATAGCTTCTCAGACAAAGGACAACCACAAAGCTTTCTACGGCTATCCTGTAACCTCAGAGGAAATACACAAAGATGTGCAGAACATATTGTAAATGGCATCACCCACACTGAACCAGCGGCCATTGCCAACCTTTTGGCTGACAGGATCAACTCAAATTTCTATCCCCACTCCCCCCATTTGTCCAAAGTAAATACCACATAACACAATTCCCCCCAACCATTACTAGAGAACAGGTCATTAATGCATTTTTCAAGGCCAAAAACACTGTATCGTTGAGCATGGATAACATCCTGGAATGTTTAATAAATAGCATGAAACATGACCTCTATGGTCCGCTTTAATAATTTTTCAACTGGAGCCTTCAGTCAGGTTTTTTGTCCAAGGAATGGAAGACAGCTACAGTCATTCTCCTGCACAAAGGAGGTCCAACCACTGATCTGGGTAACTACAGGCCCATAAGTCTTACTAGCCTCATATGTAAGGCCATGGAAAGAATTATCATGAACATGATAAATGAGGACATAGATAACCTGCGAATGCTGGACCCATCAGTTTGGCTTTGTTAAGTGAAGGTCATGCCTATTAAATCTGATGGACTTTTTTGAGAGAGCCACCTAAGCATTGGATGAAGGTAAGACTGTTCACACAGCTTACCTTGACCTGGCCAAGCTTTTGATACAATGTCCCACTCAGACATTATAGACAAGCTCACTCATTTAGGTATAAACCCTTTATCACCCTCTGGATAGCCAACTGGATCGCTGATAGGACCCATGAGGTCAAAATAGATGAGGCCACCTCCACCAAGAGGCCAGTCACTAGCAAAGTACCTTGGGTTCGGTACTGGGCCCACTCCTTTTTGGCATCTATTTCTCTGGAATGGAAGCAAATGCTGAAGGTTTAAGGTTGACTAAGCTTGCAGATGATTGCAAACTGTGATCATCAACTCCCCTGCAGACACTAGCTTTCTTCAGGAAGGTCTGTTTCTGACTAATAAATGGTGCCAAATCCATAGTCTTGAACTCAGTGCTAAGAAATGCATAATTGTATCCTTTGGGAAATCAACTATCCCAGCTAATTACCATGTTGATAATACATCCCCAAGAGTTGACCCAGTGGTCAGGGATCTGGGTACGCACATAATCAGTAGCCTTACCTTTGGCTACCACATGGCCACAGTGGTGAGGAAATCCTTTTATGTTGCACAACTTATAAGTAAGGGCATGGTATCTAGGTCCAAAGAGGTCATTATTCCACTGTACTCTGCCCTTATCAGACCAATCATAGAGTACAATACTCCCTTTGGTATGTATCTGACCAGACATATGCAGCAACTAGAGTGACCTCAAAGGTTCCTTACAAAAAGAATACAAGGCACAACAAACCTGCCTTATGCAGAGCACCTTAAAGCCCTTTTCCTCTATTTAGTCTCCTATAGATTACTGAGGAGTGATATATGCCTGGCTTACACGGCATCCACAAAACCCACACTTATGAATCTCCTACATATTCATAAGTCAAAGAGTACTTGAAATACAAAGTCTAGGCACCTGAATTTTGTCTGTGACATAAACATAACATGCTGGAGAGACAGATATGTGTCCCAGAGATTCCCTCTCCAATGGAACAGGCTTCCCATCCATGTGAAGCTAAGTTCATCTATTACCCAGTTTAAGTACAACCTAGACAAGTGGAAGGGGAATAGGAAATTTACACTGGTAGCTTACAAATACCTGGCTCTCAATGTCTTATTTGGATGTAAGACATCATTATTCTTTCAGGAAAACTTGGCTAGGTTTAGAAAGGTCTCTTGGGTCATTAGCCTAGTAACAGTCTATGAATCTATGAATATTATATCAGTTGCATTAATGACCTACCAGGTATGAAAATGCCTGAAAAATCTGCCCCTTTGAATGTGTGTAAGCCACTGTTGTCTGACAGACAGATGTTACCAGATTCAAACCCTGCCTATTATCCAAGGGTCTCTTCAGACCCCTATATTGACAGCATGTGCCACATCAGATACCAATGGAGTCTGTCAAAAATAACTGAATTGAATATGTGTTAACACAGGAAGTATGCATATTTTTGTGTCTTTCGGCTTTTCCCGGTTAGGGGTCGCCACAGCGGAACTCCGTTCCACTAATGATTGGCAGTAGATTTTTACGTACTGTTTTGCCGGGCCTAATGCACAACCTTCAGCGAAGGAACACCCATTCACGCATGTCACCACACAGAAGACGCTCTAACTGAGAATCGAACGGGCAACATCTAACTGTGAGGCGACAACGCTACTGCAGCACCACCACCGCACAGGAAGTATGCATATAATATGAACAATATGATTTATTCACAATGCCAGAAAGGAGCTACACATGTTACTGTCCACACAACAGTGAGCATTGCAATAAGACTGCTTCTTTGACAAGAAAGCTGTTTCCATCATGTAGGATACACAGTCCCAGACTTGAGCACCTGTGTAGGCATGTATGTGCTACAGCAGCACTCACAGCATTATATGCTCCAAGTAAATAATTCACTGTCATGCAATCATAGCCTGTGATGATATATCATTGTCTAACATAAAAGTGGATAACAACAGCTAGATACAATGGCGTTTATGTAATGTCAGTACATTCACATAATTTTGCCCATTTCAGGAAGTGAACAGCAAGCAATGCAACTCTGTTGATTAATGACATCTGGATGAACCACAAGCGCCACAGTGGAAATCTTAACTAGTATGATAATCCAACTCTGCTAACTTATAACATCAGATGTACTTGTAGTAAATAATCTCTGAGATGAAAATAAATACGTTATAACTGTGATACATGCTATTTGTGCATTACAGTATAAGGCCCAACAATGCTAAGAGTTACTGCATGAAGTTGTTGAACACATAAGCATTTGGCAGCAGACAATACATGATACTAGACAGGATGAATGCACCACGGTAGAAATGTCAATATAATTGTGACATATGTGGTCATGTGAAGGCATTACATCATGTTATTTCTGTAAGGGATATGTATATCTTAATTGAAGTAATACATCAACAACAGACAACATGTTGTTTCATTCCCTCATGCCAGACAATAACATTTCCTACATTTGTTATGTAAGAAACATAAAAGTAAATGTCATCATTACTCTGAATAAAAACATTCCCATGTGATAAATTGTCCTAGCTTTTAGTAAGAGGGATAAACATCAATATGTGTCAAAGCATGTACGCTTGACAGTGTTAGAGACATGCACAGTCAAAATAACACTGGCACAATGTAGTCTGAGCAGTAATGCATGGATTTCAAATAACTACCCAAGATCACAAGGTAAACATCATTGCCTAAATCACAAGTGAGACACTGCACAGTTAAGGATGACATTGCTACTGTTTATTAGTAGGATGTCTATGCTAAAAGGTGCCTGAAGTGCACTATAACAACATACAGCTACACATTATATTGTCTTTACAGACTAGTATACATAGTATGAGGATGAAAGACACACTCACATCTGGACTCCAACATCCTACATATGTAGTTGCACAATGTACAAAGCACACTATCAAAGTTATGCAGCAAAGAAAAATGCACACTCAAAATGTGGCATACTGCAGGTATGTTAGCAGTATGCAATTATTGTGTGGACAAAACGTTATTTTCCCTGGATATGTTAGGATTTACTAGTGTCAAAGAGTACCATTGTAATTTAAGCTCATAATTAGAAGGATACATAAAGGTGGTTGTGAGGTGGCCAATGTTATATGACAATATTAAATGTCGCACTATTGAAAAAGTGATGGAATTGAACCACCTATCCACTTACACCATCTGTACAGCATACTATCAGCTGCCAGTGTCACAGTAGAACAATGATTACAATCAAAACATACAACATTTATGAAGGGATTACATCAGCAGTGCATTGCCAAGAAGATGCATCTGGTAACATTAGTTTTACAGCCAATCAGGGTTTGTAAAAGTTGTCATTACAAATGTGTGAAAAACAATCCAGACTCCATTGACAGCCACATTTGTAGAAGTTAACCAATGATGTATTTGAACATCCTGCCTCTCTAGTTATACATTATAGTCAATAGGGTAAGACATGACAGCACAACAGGAGACGTTTGACATTCAAATAGCTTCAGTTCACTTACAAAACATTTACCTCATCAGTGTGTTGAACCAGGGTATACACGACAATATAATGTTGTAATTGTGCCCATATTGATGCCACACAAAACACCTGCCATTTGAAGAATAGAAATGTCCTCCCCACCCCACCCCACCCCACTAAATAAATGTTTTCATCACTTTCCATATAAAAACATTAAAGTGATATTTTTCAACCCATAACACTGTTATTTGAAGCATTGATTTACAAATTTAGGGACACAATATAGCTTAAAAAAGCAATGTTTTATTTACATAATGCATAGAAAATTGTAATCATTACAGTACAAATAGTATACATAGCTACACCCATGTGTTGCAACAAAGTTGTGCATTTGAAAGTGGCTTAGGAGATGCTGTAGAGATATATGATTTAACGCATTTATCCGAAGCACAGGTTGATTGAGCATATGCTCACTTAACTGTATATACCCTCACAAGTCTTCCATGGTGAGTTTTGAAAATGATACCTATCTAGTTACATAATTAAGAGAATATTGTACTAGTTGCAAGTGCCACAGTAAATATTTGGCTATTAAGGGGATAGAGTGCACTTTTGTCAGGATGACCTCATCAGTGTGTGTGTCATACATGATGTTTCCATAAAAGTTGGCATAAGGAAGCACATTTAAATGACTTCCCTTTGGGGAAGAGACAGCAACAAGCATTACACACACACACACACACACACACACACACACACACACACACACACACACACACACACACACACACACACACACACACACACACACACACACACATGCACGTCTTCCACTAGGGATATCGAACCTGATACCTATCTAGTTATAAAATCTACAAAGCACTGTACAAGTCACAAGTGACGCAGGACAAGTCTGTTTTTTTTAAGGGAAGAGATTGCACTTTTCTCAGAGTGACCTCATCAGTGTGTTTCATGCAGGATGTTTCTGTGAAAATTGAGATAAGGAAACTGCGTGAAGATTTAAATGAATTATCTTCAGGGAAAATAGTAACAAGCATTACACACACATAAATACAAGTCTTCCATGGTGGGTATCAAACCTCTTACCTAACTAGGTTATGCAGTCTAGAGAGCACTGTACTAATCACAAGCACCATATGAGGTCTGCTTATTAAGGGGAAAGATTGCATTTTTATCAGGATGACCTCTTCAGTGTGTTTCATACAGGAAATTTAAATGAATCCTTGTCAGGAACATGAAGACAACAAGTATTACACACACACAGACACACACAAGTCTTCCATGATGGGTATCGAACCTCCTACCTATCTAGTTACACAATGTAGAGATCTCTGTACTAGTCACAAACACCAGAGGAGAAGTAAGAGCCTTAAGGGCAGAGATTACACTTTTGTCAGGATGACCTCGTCAGTGTGTTTCATACAGGATGTTTCTGTAAACATTGGGAGAGAGAAGTGCTGTGAGACTGGTTACATGTATTATTCTCAGAAGAAGTGGATGCATCACCATGTGTTGCTGTAGCACACACATGTCTTTCATGTTAGGGATTGAACCTCCTACCTATCTAGGTTACATAATTTAGAGAGTGCTGTATTAACTGCAAGCACCACAGAAGTCTGACTGTTAAGGGAAGAAAATGCACTTTTGTTAGGATGACCTCATCACTGTGTTTCATATAGGATGTTTCTGTAGAAATTGGGATAAGGGAGCTGTGAGAACATTTAAATATATTATTCTCAAGGGAAGGGAATACACCACTAAGTGATACACACAGTCTCATACCCATTTCCATCCACACAACTCTTCCATGTTGGATATCAAACCTGCTACCTATCTAGGTTATATAATATACACAGCAATGTACTAGTTACCAGCACCACAGGTGAAGGCAGACAATATCTATCTGAAATTGGACACTGGAATATTTGTAGAAATCAATGTTTGGAAGACATGTTACTGTACATCACAGGTTGTGAAACAAATGCATATGAGTGCACAGGGCAATTTGACATCACTATGATTGTCACAAGTAATGGGATATTTTTATAATGAAAGGTAGATACTATCTTTACTGTACATTGTGTTACTGTAAGAGACATTAACTTATTCCACATAATGAGCTGGCATATACAGTGACTGTTACACTTCAGTGGATAATCATTTGAGCAGTGCAGTGACACCATGTCAGGATAATTGCACACTTGTATTATGTCCTACTTGCACTATGTCCATTGGCAGGGCAAACATGAAAGCTGGACATAGCACAGTGCATGGCAGAATGACAGTGATGGATTCTGTTAGAATATGTTAACCAAGCTGGCAACAAAGTGCAAGTGTAACACAGTATCGCAGACATATTACTTTAAATGAATGAATTAAGTGAGTCAACATCATTCAGAAATCATGATAATCTTTTGACAATCAATAATACAGACCTACAAACATTGTGCAACAGAAATCTATAGTTCTTTGACTTTTTCTTTTTTTCCCTAATACTGTTTAAGTGCTAAGCTGATTTGTGATGTTGATGGCAAAGTGTAAGCACTTGCTCGATCATATATTGAAGTGCTGAACTTACACCAGTAATTAGCACTACTCTATGCTGCTCTGTGCTGACTTCTGCACAAAGATCTTTAAAAGACAGGCTTCACAGTAGTTAGCAGGCAGATTAGTGTAGCAGCAGGATAATAATGTGTTAAGTAAAGGGGTTTAGACAGTATGTATAGAAACAGTAGTCAGACAAAACACAGTGAAACATGTCTTCATTCATCTGTATTTGAATATCTTCAGCATGCCAATATAAACATTTATATGTGGGTATTATCTTAGCACAACACATAGAAAGTCATAATTGTGATATGTAATATTTGACAGCAAATTTCAGCAAACATGTATGTATGTATACATCTTTATTACGCTACTGACCACTGTAATCTGTACATTATATTCTTCATCTTATTCAAAATTACATTAAACTGAATAAACACAGTTTAGCATAGTAGAGCAAAGTGAGACAGAGTAATGCAGGCAAATCAAATCAAAGATATTACCATAAGCTGTGTAGATCCATTTAGCCTTCTTTGCATATGTTGTCTAGTGCCAGACATTGGGCAAATGCAGAGATGGAAGTGATACAGAAGGGAGAAAATACACTGGGAGGGTGACATGGAGGCAGGGACAAAATAGATTATGATAGAAGAAGGATAATGGTGGCTCATAAGAATTTGTAGCCAACAGGTACACATAAACTAGTGAACCCAAAGCATTCATTAACACTTAACTAATGGCTAGATTAGAACCCTTGAAATTATTGAAAAAAATCTTTTTACATATTTGAGCATTAGTTCCTCATGCCACAAATGCGTTACTACTTCACAGCATTAAAATAACAACAGTGAAGCACACTGACAACTTACTGAAGAAAGTGGGGTGAACAGAGAGAGTTAGATATAGATGCAGAGAAAAATAGCAACAATCTGCTTTGTGGAACATGTAGGGACATCTACATGGTGTTTTAGTCTTACATATTAAAGCATCATTAATTTGTCATGCTCTGTACAATAGACTGATTGCTATAGGTAGAAATAAATCAGCCTAAGAATTGTTTAATTGCATCACAGTACTGTCTTTGGTATGGCTTTACTCTGTAATCCCATAGCACAGCACATTTAAGCACATTTGCATGACAGTAACCACACCACTGCAGATTACATTAAAATCTTTAGCTTCTGCAATAAGAAGTTAAACAGCATTCAATGTCACTCAGCATTACTGAGCTATGACAAACTCTGTGCAAATTTTAGGACATAAATTGAAGGCTTTTCCATGGACCATTTCTGGCCATGTATGTTATATGTTGTGTGAATCTATTTTTTGACCAGATTAAGCATGTGAAAAAGGAGTGGCTATGACAGTGGGGAAAATGGAGTTGGCAAGCAGATGGTAGCACAAAGGGAAAAGAATACATGAATTGGAAGGACAGTTGGAAAGAACCATAGCTATCCACTTCATAAAGTTAATGTATTGTACCCACAATTTCTTGGCTTTGCAGAGTTAACACACCAGTAATGGGTGACAACAGAATAATGTTGTATAGCCAACTGAACTGAATCAATTGTGTCAGGATGACACATAGGTGAAGTGGAGAACTATGTAGTGGGTGTAACTTTTTTGTAGGACAGGTGCCCATTTTTTTTTTTGGATAAAGAGGAATGTTGGGAAAGGTGCATAGGAATGAGAGGGTCAGGTAGGTTAGAAAACATCTGCAGATACACAGGACATGCAAGAAAGACAGGAATATTGATGGAGTCAAATGGTTGGGGGACACTGTGATTGAAGATAGGTAGGGAAGATCAGAGGCGCACCCAAGTCCAGTATGAGAACTGTGAGAATCTGATCATCACTCTCAGAACTGTCATCACTGTCTCTTGTAGAAGCTCCATGGATCAGTGCCAGATCTGGCATCATCTTTGCAATGTGATGTAGGGTTTTTCAACCCTGCTGCTACATGCACTGATGCTCCTCTCCATTTTATCCTCCACCAGCCCTGTCAGCCCCTGCCGGTGACAAAATCACCACCTCCACTACTACTACTACTGCTCCAGGATGGTACCACTGCACCAGCAGCCAGAGCAGAACTACCTGATGTACTTGCACCAGGTAGGGCAGGGGTTGTAGATACAACACTTTTAGGTAATGACCCTGAAGTGCTGGGTGTCTTTGCTATCATCTATAAAGGTATGACGGGCCAAGCCACAGTGGTTGGTGTACCTAAATGTGCAGTTGATGATTAATTTTTATCAGCAATTTATGTAAACAGCAGATTGTTAATAAATTATAACCCCCCTGACAAAAATAGAGAGGAAGGGTGGGGGGGGGACAAAAATTAGATACAAGGCATGTTACAGTGCTGTATATTTTAAACAAACTTGGTGTGGCAATACATTAGCAATTATGATAATTTACTATTGCATACCTTTGCATCCTCCATGCAGGTTGCAAAACTATTTATTTGTCATAAAATAAACAAACCACCTATCAGGTCAAGCAGGTCTCTGCCCACCATAACAAGCAGTTGAAATTTCAAACTTCTCTCTTGATCACAGGGCACCCACAAACACTGCCCTGCAACTAAAGAGACTAAACACTAATGTAGGTGCTTAACTTCCAAGAGTCTAGACAGTAAAATACCTTAACTGCACTAACTTAAACAAATGTTAGTGAGTGTACTAGTACATTCTGCTGGTATAGTTCCTTAATCTAACTACTGTACTGATGAGTACATCACCAGGAAGAAACAGCTGCATAATACTCTCCAGTGTCCCCCCCAAACTAAATTCTATTTTCTTTTCAGAAACACTTAAACCTATAAAATAACATTTTATTACCTCTCCTGTTTCATCTGTAACTAACCCCAGCTTTAATTTTATATCCTTTTAAGAATTTCAGGGTAAAATTCAAAAACACTTCCCAAAAATTGGAGTCAGACTAAAAATAACTATAAAAGAACTCAGACATTTAAAGGTTAATTGACTCTGTTGACTTCTACTTATCCTGACTAAAACTCAAGATCTCAGTTTGCACATTGTCTCCCTTGGAATGGCACTTTCTCTGCCTCACATGTAGCCCTGCTTCGTTCACCCTCACTACGCTCGGGCTCACTTTGCTCTCCTCCCATCCCCATTCCCACCCACCTCCCATATTGTTTCCTTTATACTTCTCCACCATTTCCCTCCTACAATCAACCCCTCCCATTCCTGTTTCCTAATTATCTCTCCTTCACTAAGAAAACATATCTACCACATCTTCATCTATCGCACCAAACTCCTTCAACTAACTACACATAATCTAGCTTACCCATACTTCCTTCTCTAACTTTAACCTTCTTCCTGGTCCATACCACCTTTTATTATATATTTTTTCTCCCAGTAATCACCATGTATACACCACTCCTCTCCACTGCAGTACTGCTATCAATATGTCTCATCCATGCTCTAACATACTCACCAACAGTATTAACCCCTTTTCATTATACCCCTACCCATACACAAAACTATAACTTCTCCTATACCCAACAACCAATACTCATATCTGCATCCATCCTCTCCATGAATGTACAACTCACCAAAATAAAAATCCCCCTCTCGTTCCATAATATCTACAAATAAATCAAAATACACTAAGTACTACCTAATAACTGTCAAACCTAACTACTATCCTATTTCACTACTTCCATCAGGTGATATTCACCCTAACCCAGGACCCACTTCTATCTCTACCACTCCTCACAATACCTCATCAACCACAAGTAATTTACCAAAAAAAAAAAAAAAAAAACAAACAAATCTCTTTTTACTCTATAAACACTCGAAGCATACTTAATAAAGTTAGCCAACTTCATGCTTGGATATCTGCTCAAAAAACAGACATTATTTCCCTTACAGAAACATGGCTTAAACCACAAAACCTAGATAAGGACATACTCCCTCCTGGATATAATATAATATAATACGCCTCAATCGCCCTAATAAAAAAGGAGGAGGGACTGCAATTGTATACTCCAATAACCTCACTTTTATATACCTAAAGCTGTCTATATCTTCCTTTTCTCCCACAGAATTAATGGTAGCAAACCTTAAGCTCAATGACTACACTACTTTTACTGTCATATCTATCTACATTCCACCAGGGGACAACATTCTCTTATTGAAAAGCATTCTCTCCTACCTCTCCCAAAACATCCCTAATAAAATCATCCTCCTTGGGGACATGAACATAAATTGGGAAACACTTACCAGTCCTATCTCAACATAGCATATAAATCTATATGGCTTTTCACAACTTATCTCCCAGCCTACTCATACCAATAACATTCATTCTACCAGTACACTCATTGACTGGATTCTTGTCTCAAATCCCTCTAAAGACCATAGTCCTGAAACACTCTCTGACTCCCCGAGTGACCACTCTCCAATAAAGGTACTTAGACATACCTTCCACTTATCTAAACCACATAGATACATAACCTGTCATAAATTATCCAAATTCAACCCAGAAACTTTTAATAGCCTCTTACTCAGAATAAATTGGAACTTCGTCACCCAGCTCCCACTTGATGAAGCAGTTCAAGATTTTAACTCAACCTTCCTAAATATCTTAAACTCACTATCCCCATTATGGAAAGTAGGGATAAAAACTACTATATTCCCTTGGCTATCTAATAATACTCACACTCTCATGGCAGCCAGAGACCGAGCCTGGAAAACTTGGACCCACACTAAACTACCAGCAGATCTGCAAAAGTATAAAGAAACTGAGAAATAAGACAAAATATTTATTGATAAAGATAAAAAGACTTCTACTATACCCCTCCAGCTGCCCAAAAATCAGATCCAAAAAATTTCTGAAATGCCATAAACCAAATACTTCATCCTGGTAATTCTACTTCAGCTAATCCATCTCCTGACAAATCTCCCAAAGAGACTGCTAACTCCTTCAATGCCTATTTCATTCAGTCAGTAGCAAAACTTTTCAATCCTAACCTAAAATACTCCAGTAACAATGTTCCAAATTGCTTGGAACCCCCACCCACAGCCAACTCTGCAAAATCTTTTTTCTTTAAAGCAGTCCCTACTCCTTACATCAAAACCCTTCTTTCCAAACTAAAATCATGCTCTGTTTCTGTTGACAGTATCCCATCTTACTTTCTTCATATAGCTGCTCCCTCTATTGCTTTGCCTGTATCTATTTTAATCAACCGTTCCATCTCTGAAGCTAAAGTACCTACTATCTGGAAACAATTCTACACCATACCTATTCACAAAGGTGGCAATTCCACAGAACTCTCAAACGTCAGACCAATAGCTATCCTCTCCCCTCTGTCTAAAGTCTTAGAAAAATGTATACATACACAAGCAATGCAATATCTTATACAGGGCACACTCCTCACTCCCACTCAGCATGGCTTCTGACCCAAACATAGTACCACTACAGCTCTACTTTCCTTTCTCAACACCATTTCTATAGCTAGAGATAATCATAAACTTATCTCATGCTTATTCCTTGACCTCTCAAAAACCTTCAACACTGTCTCACATCCTAAGCTACTGAATAAACTCTCTGATCTCAACTTCTGTACTACAATAGCATGGTTCTCCAGCTGTCTCACTGACCGACAGCAATCAGTAAGATGACATTCCTCATTATCATCTCCCCTTCCAGTGAAAATGGGTGTTCCCCAAGGATCCATCCTTGGACCACTACTTTTCAATATCTTCACCAACTCACTCTACTCCTCTTGTCCACAATCCTCATTAGTCCAATATGCAGATGACTCCACAGTTATCACCATTGTTAACTCTCTGAACTTCTAACAGCTACCCAGTCTTCTTTCATCTCTGTTGAAACTTGGCTCACCAGTAATCAGTTCATCCTTAATCCCAAAAAAACAAACTCTTACTCTTTCTTCCAAAACTATTACTCATATCAAATCTACTTTTTAAATAAAATCACTAACACTCTCATGGTTGCTGACTCTAGTACTAAACTCCTTGGTGTAACCATTGATGATCAGCTAAAATCCGACCTCCATATAAATAACTGTATCAAGAAAATCCATCAAAAACTAGGACTTCTCTACAGAAATAAAAAAATCCTAACCCCTGAATCTAGAACCACAATCACCCATGCTTATCTTTTGCCATACCTAACATACTGCTCCCAAATACTCACAAATCTTAATTCCACCTTACTTAGCAAACTCAAATCAACCTATCACAAAATAGCCAAATTTGTTGCACAACAAACCTACAAATCTCACCACTGTATCTCCCTCAAACATCTAAACTGGCTCAAACTACCACACCTCCTACTCCTCACTTAGCTCCAAATTATACACTCCATTATTTATTCACCATCCTACTGTCTAGCACTAGGCACCATAATCTCCCACTATGTCCCATCCAGACTACTGAGGAGCTCCACCCAAGACCTTTTACAAATCTACAAGCCCAAGTCCAAAATAGGAGCTATTACATATAGCTACCATCCCTCTATTGCATGGAACAAACTCTCACAACAAGCTAGATCACTTTAACATCCTAAAGTATTTAAACTAGCCACTAAAGAGTACTTAAAAAGTCACTGGATTTGTATCTGTTCTCGGCCTCCTTGAATATACCTTCACTAAATAACAGACCTAACTTCCTCTGTCTTATCATCATTACTTCTCTATACCAAAACATTTACAACTTAAACTAGTCTGCTTCATCATTTTGTACCTAACACTATCCCCTTTCCGTCTACTGCAGTATTCTTCATAACATTTTTATAGATAATAACTGCATATATATGATAACTGTTCTACAAGTTTTATTATGAATGATTATAATGTTAAACTGTGTTTGAAATGGTTATATTTTTGGGGGTCTATATTAGAACATCGAAGTTTCAAAACTTCGAATGTTCTAATATTGAACCCTATTCAGCAAAAGCTGAAAACACCGAACTTACAGAACAGCGAATTTTTTCCTAGGGAAAAAAATTGCTGTTCCAAAACACATACACACAACACAAGCACACCAAACAAACAGCAATCCACACACATACACCTAAAATCTTACGCCTAACCCTACACTAAACTATACACACACCACTAACTATCCACTTACCTTAACCCAAACCCTAACCCTAAGGTCTGTCACTATCACACACTCACCTCACCCGCACCCTAACTCACCTACCCCACCCTAACACTCACGTCCACACAATCGCACACTTACCTGACCCGCGTCCTAACCCTAACTTACCTAACCCGCCCTAACCCTCACGTCCACACAATCGCACACATACCTAACCCACGCCCTAACCCTAACTCACCTAACCTGCCCTAACCCTCACATCCACACAATCGCACACATACCTAACCCACACCCTAACCCTAACTAACCTAACCCGCACTCAATCACACACTTACCTAAACCCGACCTGTAACTTTCCACCACAGCGCTGAAAATACCGAAGCAACAGAAATGGATGGTTTTCTGTTGCTTCGATATTTTCAGCTTTTGCTGAATAGAGTTCGATATTAGAACATTCGAAGTTTTGAAACTTCAATGTTCTAATATATAGACCCTATTTTTTGTAACTATTTTCTGGAGCTTTTCTCCCTGGGCCTTTGCTGAAAAAGGGCTTTTGCTCAGTCAGATAATCCCGGTCAACAAATGTAAAATAAAAATAAAATAAATAAAATGTCAATGCTCTGATATAAGAAACAGCTTCATTTATTTCACTATGATGGACTGGAATTATGCATTCTAAATTAATAATTACAGTTACTATAATGTAATTCTTCCTAACAAACAGCCAAGCCTCAGCCTTATACTGAGAGCCAGTATAATCCCCCTGCAGTAGCCTACAGCTGCAGAGCTTCACGAGGAGTGCCACAAATATCCTGGAATCCTCAACACCCTATCTTTGTGTTCTAAATTTAGCATCATTCTCTCCCTCACCAGCCATGTTTGCAAAATTTAAGCTAAGAAAATATATCTGAAATGGCACCTACTTCAGGTCTTGCATGTTACTGGTATTGTGCAAAAATGCACGGCCCTTCCAGCTACATTTGTGCAACTGAAAGCAGATGGACTCTTTGGCAGACACATTGACACTACTTACGCCACACAGCAGTAAAGGTGTGAAACATGGCAATAACCTATGCCATGTGTGATCCTGCCCTCATTATGACATGTTCCAATATTCAACAATAGACTGCTTAATGGAATGGCTTTTGAGGGTTGTACATTGTAAGGTGAAAGATGCTGAATTCTGACATATTGTCATGGAGCTTACGCAATGTTAAATGTGATTGTAACAGCTGGGAATCGAACCCATGGGATGCAGGATGCAAACATTGCAACTTAATGTATTGACTGATGTTACCACAGAAGAACTACCTTTCCAGCATGGAAATTTGAAATATAGTAATTTCTGAATGAATGGAGATACATTTCAGAGAGGACCAAGGACTATATGTGTGTTTGGTTGTAATTATGTTTTGGAATGTATTCCTATGTGAAAATAATTATTTCTGCAAGTAAATATTGTTCAGATGGATGTAGCTGAATGGGATGATTAATACGGGTCTGTTTATGTTACATACATACTTCACAAGACATAAAGGCCCTAAACACATACATGGGCTATGTGATAATTCATGACAATTGCAACATAAGTATTGTGCCCATCATACATATGCAAATTAATTTTATATTAAATATCATTATTGTCACGTCTAGGAAAATTGACACATTAGGTTGTGTTTATCTATAAAATGTTAATCATATATGCTAAACAGCACAGTTTCATTATGCAAGACTTACTGATACATTGTTTGTAAGAAATAGGTTTAACATAATCAGTTTTCTTTAGTGTTACGCTTCTATTTAAAAGTTTTAAAAAACTGCCTTCTTACACCTTTTTAAAAAGTATCTTATAGTTGGATTTGAACCTTTATAGGCAGCATTGTTTATCTAAAGTCACTGCCCTTACATCCTGTACCCCAAAGATATTTCTATGACAGGTGGAAAATTTTCTGTCAGTACTGACCAGAATGCTGAGGAAAGCACACAGTTGGCAGGCTTGTTCGACCTACCTAAGGCAGTCTAAACTAAAATTTTCACTTTTTTTCCTTTGGTAGTGAACCTTGTTTGTGCACTGCCAAGCAAAGAGCAAATGAACCTTAAGAAGGAAAAAAGACATTGTGAATAATTGCAATATGATCTTTACACAGGACTCAAACAATGTTTCATGTGCCTTATTTCTCTTGATTCACTTCAGTTACACCTTTTACCACAGAATTTGACATGTGTCAGGTGCATTTATTGAAGTACGTACTCTCCCTGTTACGGGGGGCCATGCAGTGATGCTAGGCATGTTTGAGCTACCTAAGGCAGCCAAAAATCCATTTTTTTCCTTAGGTAGTAAACCCTGTTTGCCTGCTCTCAAGTGGAGAGCAAATGCAAAAGACATTAGAAGAGAAATATATGGTAGTGAAATTGCAAAAAGTAAATGAAATGCAACACATGGGTATATATAGCAATGACCAAGGAAAGAAGTGCATTCAAGTGAAAAATTCTTCCTTCTCACATCTTCTTGCAACATCACACACGTACTTTGTGGAATACACTATCAGACTTGTAGTTAATGGCTAACAATATGAAAGTGGACAGAATAATCATCACACGTTGTTAGCAATAGTGACAACAGTTGATTTTTAAATACCACAATGGTATCACAAAATGCAATTAAATATCTATTCAGACAATCCTCTATAAAAGTACCATGTAAATGGATTTGAACCATGTGTCAGATAACTGTTATTTATAAGCTTACTACACTTACACCTTGTGCTACAGATAAAGTTACTGTCAGGTGCTGACAGCTGTGCAATGCCACCTGGCTGGTTTGGGCAATCTTATGGCAGCCTACATTTTCACTTTTTCCCTTAAGCCATAAAAGTAACAGTTATGCTATCAAATGGCACGCAAATGATACAAGATAAAAAACATAGAAAATTATTGTAGATCAAATATTTTATATATTTGACCGCATTTGTTATGTTTCAACAGGGACCTCTATGGATTGGAACCCTCAAACAAGGGTATTGAAAGAAATAATTTCACACTGTTTCCCAGAGTTGCCACAGACAAAGATATACATTAGCAAGGTAATAAAGAGCTTTGATGTAATGATAATGTAACATTGTATCAAGTCACATTGAAAGTGCAACACAAACAAGTTAAGAAAGTTGTCCTTTCACATTTGACTGTGAAAATCTGGATGACTAGGATATATATTGCAAACAGTTAACAGAGGCATATACTCACATGATATTAAACAAAGACTGTAAACAATGCAGTTGTATCTCTTTCTTTTCTATCCGGTGCATCCTTTCATTATCTGTACTTTCATAATACAAGTCTATCTCTGTTTTCTTGCAGCTTGTTATCTTTAACAGTGCTTTATAGTATTCCATTTAATATGAACAGCATTTCTTACTAAGGACGAGTAACTGTGATCATCTAAGCTAGCATTTGAATGTTAGGACTGTCAGTCTCCCAAATCAGTCAATGTAGCTGCAAATTTTTTTTATGTTTCTTCTCCCTAACACATCCCTAGTAGGTATATATCAAGGAGTGAAGATTGTGAAAGGTGATTGTTCCAGCAGTCAGGGTAATCAGAGACATCTGCAAGCCATTAACATGGAATAATTCTCAGTTCTCATTCTTGCATTGCTAGGGCTTATGCATGTAATAATGTAGGTCTTTGCACCATGTTTACATTCCATGCACTCAGTGCAGCTTTTGGTATTCAGGAATGATAATGATTTCACACCTCTTTTCCATACTCACAGTTCTCACAGGGCTGACTTTGCAATATATATATATATATATATATATATATATATATATATATATATATATATAGGTTCACTAGGAAATTTTGAAATCCCCAAATCTCGAGTTTCAAAATATCGAGTTCAGAATCTCGAGATCTTGGAATCTCGAAATTGTGAACCCCCCCCAAAACACCACCCAACACAATAAAACATGTGTATGCGGGGGGAACCCTACCTCCCCCGCAACTTAAATATACCAACTCCAGGATTGCACTACAGTGAGGACAAGGGAAATCTCCTGGTCCATGCTGTATGCCAATCTCCTTTCAGGATTTCAGAGTTTTGAAACTTTGAACATATGATCTTTAATCATATGAAATTTTAAGTTTTGAGCTTCAAAATTCTGAATGGAACCCATATTGATATATATATATATATATATATATATATATATATATGTGTGTGTGTGTGCGTGTGTGCGTGTGTGTGTGTGTGTGTGTGTGTGTGTGTGTGTGTGTGTGTGTATATATATATATATATATATATATATATATATATATTTATAAAGGCAATGCACTTGTATCATACTGGGGAGAGTGCTTTGAAACACTGGGCTCAATACCGCTAGTAATACAAGACTGGGATATTTATCTCTTTTCTACAGTGTTGTATTGTCAAGGTATGTTGTTATTTCTTAACTAATGCTTTTAGTTTAATATTAAAGGGTGAAGTACAGTGTCTGATGAAAAACATTTGTATAATTTTAGATGTATTTACTTTTATCCCTTCCTTTTGCCATTACTTGTGACAATCATAGTGATGTTTGCATTTCTGCAATTATGGTACTGAATGCTACATGACTAATTCATTTTATTTTATATGTGATGTTTGTATACCTATTGCAAATGATTGTATTGTAAGTATGTAAGATGGTCTGACATTTTGATTTGTGTTAGGAGGAAAAGAAAAATGTGTTCTTTTTGCGTCTTTCTACCAAACTGAACTCTACAGCAGTGGATATGGCAGTTTTATCTGTTTGGTGTTACTTTTGTAATGCTGCATTTATAATTGATATTGTTAATGCAGCAATGTATTGCAAAGTTTAAACCTGTGTTATCTCTATTACAGAAGTGTTATAAGAGCTGTACTGATAATTGAGTTTTAAATATACTTCTTTTTTTTTTGTTGGAGGAGTTGGTCATGGGGTGAGAGAGGTGGATTTGGGGAGGGTGGTGGCTAACTTGTGTGTAGTCACAGTGAGCACTTAACATGCATAAATTATTTGTGTACATGTATGCATACAGTCACACAGAATTTAGTTCACAGTCATATTTATTATCTATTTAGTTTTTGTGTCTGTTTTCTGTTTCATCCCTTCATCTCATACAAGGATATGGCACCCAAGAAGACATCTGTACCCCTTAATGCACCATATCATGATGCATAAATGAAGTCATTATATAGGCATTATGTTGTCATGGAGCTTTTCTGTTAGGGAGAGGTAGAGGTGACCAATCTGCCTGAGGCAGGGTGTGGAAGCAGGTGATCAATGACATAAATGCTGTTGGAGGGCATGGAAGAACTTACTCCCAGATTAAACACTGGGCAAATGACATGATAACCTCTGCCTACTGTAGCGTTTCTGAAATTGCCCAGGAACAGTTGGCTACAAGGAGTGGTGCTGGTAGCAAACCATCACTAACTGAAACTGAGGAGTTCCTGTCCACTATCAGAGATCAAAATAGCTCATCAGAGGGTTCCACCAGAATCTTTGACATTGTGCAGATTGTTAAAAGCAGACCTTTTCAAGTATGCAAGAAGCAATTATCATTGTTATATCTTTATATGCATATATCTAAGATGTCTGATATATACAATACAGAGAGAGCCAGTGATAACTTTGTGAGTCAGACTGCATTCATACAGAAACAGTGGAGTTTGCTTTGGGTCTGGGGTGGCAGCTAACTGTTCACTAACTTTTTTTTTATGAGAACCTTTTAATCTGCACTTGTGAAGGGAACTGTTCTCTTTTTCTTGTTTCATTTGCAATGTGATACTTTGCAAACTTCTTTCCTTCCCATTCCTTTCATACAGACACTTCTGGATTGCAGGCTGACAGCCCACCTACACATTATAAGCAGATATTTTGTCTATTGTTAATACTGCATATAAGTTATATTCAGTTCTATATGGCAGTAAAATCTTTGTAGCTTTAACATCTGCTAAGAAGTTTACAATGCCTTTATTATAAGGAAAGTATGTGATCAGTTTTATTCCCCATTTTTCCATTTGTTGCATTTATTGCTTATTATCATAGGTGATCCTGATAGTGGCAATGTGGATCTCCTACCACCTGATGTTGGAGCATCAGTAGTCTCTTATGTTGATGGTAATGATGAAAAGGCACAGTCTAGGGGTGCAGAAGGTCAATCTGACACTGAGCTTGTGACTCCTGCATACCATGCCTAAGTTTAGAACACAGTCAGTATGCCTGTGCATACCCAGGACACAAATACCTCTAATATAAGACAGGTTGAGGTTGACCCAGTTGAGCAGGCTTGTGTGGTTACTCGGGATGCAGAGCCAGCTGCCTTTCCTGGTAGCCATCATGATGGCATATTGCCATACAGGAGGGTTAGTAGGAATTCTCAGAGAAGGTCTGCTGTCCACTCTCCTCCTCAAACTGCAAGCTTGTGCATGTATCAGCAGGGTTGAAAAGTCCCTACATCAAATTGCCAGGGAGCTGCTGCAGGAGACAGTGATGACAGTTCTGATGGTGAGGACTATATTCCCACTGTTCCTGAGCTGGATGTGGGTGAGCCTCTGCTGTCCCCTGCCTATCCCAAATCATGGTGTCCCCCAACCTTTTGTCTTCATTACCATCCCTGTCTGTCATTTTATGTCATGTATGTCTGTGGATGCTACTTAACCCTACCTGATCCTTTCATTCCCAAGCACCTTTCCAAACATTCCTCCATCTCCCCTAAAAAGAAAAAATGAGCACCTGTCCCACAAACAAAATTGCACCACATACATACCTCTCCACTTTGCTTGTCTGTCATCCTGACAAAATTGATTAGGTCCAATTGGCCATACAACATGATTCCATTGTTGTCACCCATCACTGGTGTGGTGACCCTGCAAAGTCATGAAAATGTGTGTACAAATGTACACTGACAAAAAGTGGAGAGCTATGGTGCTCTCCCAGGGCCCTCCTGCATGATGCTGTATTCTTTTCCCTCTGTGCAACCCTCTGCATCCCAATCCCATTTCACAACTCTCCTATATCCACCCCTTTTTCACACATTTAATCAGTCAAGAAATAGATTCATACACAATACACACATGGCCAGAAACAGTGCATGAGAAAGCATTCACTTTATGTCCTTGCTCAGAGTTTGGCATAGTGTAGTAGCAATGCTGAGTGACACTGAATGCAGCTTAACCTCTTACTGCAGTTATTAGGCTGCTGGAAGTACTAAACGTGGGGTTCTTATGTGATGTGTTGCAATAACTACATTGTTTATAGATTGATGTTTTGGCATAGTGTCATGGTTCTGTTACAGTTTATTACTTCATGACACTTCATATTCCTATCATACATTCACTTGCAAACATCTGTATTTCTCTGCATATAACACATTTCCTTAACATAACATTGGAAGAGTGCAGCAAGACATCCTTTTCAAAAACACTGCAACCCTAACAGGTAGACTTAGTAAGCCAACCTTATCCTGGTTAGGTATTCATATTTATGGTACTCTCCCACCCTTATTTGTACCTATAGCAATCAGTTTACTGTAAGGAGCATGACAGATTAATGATGATTTAAAAAGACTAAACCAGGATATAGATGTTCCGACATATCCTACAAAACATATTTTTGCGGTTCCTCTCTGCATCTGTCTGTATCTCTCTCTGTTCATCCATCCTTCTTCAATAAGTTTTAAGTGAGCTTCAATAGTGTTACTTTAATGCTGTGAAGAAGTGATTCCTTTGTAGTATGATAAACTAATGCTCAAATTTGTAGAAAGATTTTTTAATAATTTAAAGAGTTCTATTCCAGCTATTAACTAAGTTTTAATGAGTGTTTTCATTCAGTAATTTAGATGTACCTGTTGGCTGCATATTGTTGTGAGACACCATTATCCTTTCTTCAGTGATAATTTACTTTGTCACTGCCTCCATGTCACCATGACAATGTATCTTCTTTCTTCTGTATCATTATTTTTCCACCTCTTCTTCTGCGCAATGTCTAGCACCAGGCAACAAATTCAACTAAAGCTAAATGGAAGTACAATGCTAATATCACTATCTTTGGATTTGATTGCCTTCATCAACATTACTCTGTCTCACTTTGTGGTGCTATGTTAAGCCATGTTGATTCAGTTTACTGTAAACTTAAACAAGATGAAGAGTTGGATGTATGGATTACAGTGCTCAATAGGATAATAAAGATGATTACATACATTCATGTTTGAAATCCACTGTCAAATATTAACTTTCATAAATATGAGTTTCTAATTATTATGCTACAATAACACTCAGGTCTAAATTATTTCTTGGCATGCTGAAAATGTTCAAGTACATATGGATGTCAGCATGTTTCACAATGTTTTTTCTGACTACTGTGTCTGTAAATGTTGGCTAAACCTTAACTTCACAAATCATCCTGTTCCTATAGTAATCTGCCTGGTACCTATTATGAAGTTTTTGCACATATGTTGCACAGAACAGCATAGAATACTGCTAACTACTGTTGTAACTTCTTCACTTCAAGATATGATTACGCATGCACTAACACTTTGCCATCAACAGTGCATATCAGCTTAGTAGCACTGTACTCAAAAGAGTACACGAAAAATAAAAAGCAGATCAACAATTTTTAGTTTTCTATGGCAAAATGTTTGTATGTCTGTATTACTATTGCCGAGAGATGATCATAACTTTTGAATGATGTTAACTCACCCAATTCATTCATGTAAAGTAATATGTCTGCTCCATAGTGTTTACATTTGCAATGTGTTACCGGCTTGGTTAACCTAATCTCACCAAATCCATCACTGTCATTCTGCTATGTATGACTTGCATGTTTGTCTTGCCAATGCATATCATCCCAGTATGAAAGTGTGCAATTATCCTAGCATGATGTCACTGCATGTTTGGTTGATAATCCAGTGGTGTGCAACACTCAGTATATATATTATCCCATTATATGGAATACGGCAATGTCCCTTACAGTAACACAATGTTCAGCAAGGACAGTATCTACAAGTGACAACCATAGTGATGTTACATTGTCTGGCACACATAAGCATTTGTTGCATTACCTGAAATGCATAGCACCATCTCTTCAAAGTATTGATTTTTACAAATATTCAAATATCCATTTCCATGTAAGTATTGCACATCTTCTCTTGTGGTGCTTGCTACTACTAGATTGCTCTCTAGGTTGTGTAACCTAGAAAGGTAGGTGGTTCAATACCCAGCATGGAACACTAGTGTGTGCATCTGCATATGTGTAAGTGTGTGTGTGTGTGTGTGTGTGTGTGTGTGTGTGTGTGTGTGTGTGTGTGTGTGTGTGTGTGTGTGTGTGTGTTTGTGTGTGTGTGTGTGTGTGTGAGTGTGTGACTGTGTACATCACTTGGTGGTATATCCACTCCCCCTGAGAATAATACATTTAACTGTTCTCACAGCTCCCTTATCCCTATTTTTACATTAGATCCTCTCTGAAACAGGTTTGGTATTAAATAATCGAACTTTCAAAAGTTCAACTGTCATATGGTCAACACCATATGATCAAACTTTTAAAAGTTCGAACATCTAATAAAAAATAAATAAACTACACAAATAACCTACCTGAACATTTTAAGCCCCCCTGCATCCCCCACACCCCTCACACCCCACTCTTTAAATATACCAACTCCGAAATCGCACAACAGTGCAGAAAAGGGAAATCTTCCCATCATGCACTTTACGGAGATTGCCGTTAACACGTTCGAACTTTCAAAAATTCAGTCATATGGTGTTGACCATATGACAGGCAAACTTTTGAAAGTTTGATTATCTAATATAGACCCTCTGAAACACACTGATAAGGTCATGCTAACAAAAGCACAGTCTGTCCCCCAAGAATCAGATTTCAGCAGTGGCGCTTGCAGCTAGCAAATTGTTTTCTAGATTGTGTAGCCTAGATAGGAAGGAGTTTCAATACCAAGTACCAAACATGGAAGACTTGTATATGTCTGTGTTTCTGTGTGTGTGAGAATGTGTAAACATGGTGGTGTATATACTTCCCATGAGAATAAGTAGGAGATCCAATACTCAGCATGGAAGACTTGCATGTTTAAGACTGTGTGTATCACTAAGTGGTGTATCTACTTCACCTGAAAATAATATATTTAACTGTTCTTACAGCTCCCTTATCCCTGATTTTACAGTAACATTCTCTCTGAAACACACTGATGATGTTATCCTGACAAGAACGCCATCTGTCCACTAAGAATCAGATTTCTCCTGTGTAGCTAGTGACTAATACACTGCTCTCTAGGTTACACAACATAAATAGGTAGAAGATTTGAAGCCCAGCATGGAATACTTATGTGTGAGACTTTGTGCATCACTTGGTGGTGTATTCATTTCTGCTGTGAAAAACACACTTGTCTGTTCTCACAGCTCTCTTATCCCTATTTTTACAGTAACATTGTCTCTGAAACATACTGATGAGATCATCCTGGCAAAAGTGCCAGCTATCCGCTGACAGATTTCTCCTGTGGTGCTTGTAAGTATCACAGTGCTTCTATTTATTTATTTATTTGACATTTGTTTACTGGGGTGGTCCAACTGGGTCTACAGAACCCATTTTCAGTGGAGGCCCGGGCAGAAAAGCTCCACATACAGTACAATACAAATACAGTATAGTCCACAAACAATACACACAACATGAGGAATACTGTACAAAAATAAGCTGATAGAACAAAAACTAAATTACAAGATATACTACACATTTGGACAATTCTATAGTTATATCATTATAGACAATTGTATTCATTCTAACAACATATACATAACCTGTGAGTAAAGTGTATAAAATAGTATGTAGGTAGTACAATGTATGACATTGGCTGTTATAGTACATGAAATAATAGCAGAAGAGTTAGTTATGCTGAAAGATAGTGAGAGAGGTAAGAGGAATAGAGACATTACAGACTGAGTAGTAGCTTAAGGAATTGGTATAGAAACAGAGAAGGAGTTAGGAGAAACTTTAAGATATCGCAGAGTGTGAAGGACAGAGCTAGTGAGGAAGAAGAGGAAGAACTGAGCATTAAGCTGGATTTATACAGGAGTAGAACCATGTGTTTTAATATGATTTTTGTAAAGAGGCTTTAAAGTGGGTTAGGCCAGGCATAGATCTGTAACTAGAGTTAGTGAATTCCATAGTTTAGAGACAGAACATAAGTCCAGAGAGTGATCTTTTGTGTGTGTGTGTGTGTGTGTGTGGGGGGGGGGGGTTGAGATAGCTAAGAGATTTTGGTCTTCTGATTGTATGGATCTATTTGGTGTGTAAGGTGTGACTAGGTTGGCTAGTGCTGGGCAGAAAGTAGGCTTGAAAATACAGTTGGCAAAGTGGATAGCTGAATGAAAGCAAGTTGGTTGGGGATTTCAAGCCAGTTGAGTTATAGCAGCAGTTTACAGTGGTGTGTGCAATATTTAGAGTTTGTGGCAAGCTTTGCAAATTTGTTGCAGCACTGTTACAGACATACCAGGTTACTCATCCTATCATGCATTAAGACCCGAAACTGTGGGCAGCAAAGCAGAAGGAGGTGGAGTTGCAATATATATATATATATATATATATATATATATATATATATATATATATATATAAGACATACACACCTCCAGGCTGGTCAAACAGTACGATGCACAGGAGACACTCCAGGTGCAGTTAACCATTGACAAGACCCCTATTCAAATCATAGCTAGCTACAGGCTCCCAACTTTGACTCAAGATGCCCACTCCACCTACCTGGACCTCTTCGAATCTATCAAGATTCAACCCTTTACCCTGATCCTGGGTGACTTTAACTATCCAACCATAGACTGGAAGAACTACTCGGGCCAAAAGACAACTGCCCAGAGATTCCTTAATTTCATCAGTACAAATGTCTTGGACCAGCTGGTAACACCCCCACAAGATAATATATTGGACTTGGTATTAACAAACACGAGTAACCACTGCAGCATCCCTACAGTGTCATCTGCCCTGGTAAGATCCGAACACAAAACAGCTACTTTCAAAGTCACCATATCCCCGACCTCCCTCCCCCCCCCCCCCAGTTAGGGTCAAACAAAAAAACTTCTCCAAAGCTGTTTACAACTTTCTGAGGGAAGGTATAAACAGTTTCACAGTCCCCTCCCCCTCCATAGGAACTGGCACATATGTCCAAACCTACACCAAATTACTATAAGAGCATTTACATAGCTGCTTGGAATCAGGAATACCCTAAAGGACAAAATCAACCTACTCAAGGAAGAGTAAACCTGTCTGGTGGACATCTGCAATAAATAAACTCTATAATAAAAGGAAGAAATTTCTGTCCAGGACCAAGAAGAAGCAGATGCCTAATTGGAAGCAATCTCTCCTTAGCTTGAACATGCAAATAGGAGCATTAGTGTAATCCTCCAAAGCAAACTTTGAGTCCAAATTGGCCACATCTACTAAAGATAATCATAAGGATGTCTTCACATATGTCCGCAATCTCAAAGGAAGCACTCAGAGCTGCTCAGACCTGGTGCTCAAGGGCACCACATACACAAACACTGCAGATATAGCCAACTTGCTGACAGAGAGGTTCAATGAAAACTTCATCCCTCTGTTCCCCCATTAGTAAATAAGGACATCCCCAGCACCTGCCCCCTCCCCTTATCTCTAGGGAGAAAGTCATCACTGCCCTCTCAAAGGCAAAAAATACAGTCTCCATAGGACCTACTAACATCCCAGTCTGCATCCTACATGAACTCAGGCAGGAACTTGCAGCACCATTAGGCACCCTATTCAACCAAAGCCTGAGTATTGGCTTTGTCCCAGCCAGGTGGAGGACAGTCACTGTCATCCCTTTGCACAAAGGTGGAGCATAAAACGATCCAGAAAATTACAGACCCATAAGCCTAACTAGTCTGATCTAGACCTCATTAACAAGAACATTGGCAATTTACAAACACTCGATCCCACACCGTTTGGTTTTGCCAAGGGGAGGTCATGTCTGTTAAAGTTGCTCGACTTCTTTGAGACAGTCACCAAAGCCATGAACAAGGGGAACACGGTGCTCACCACCTACCTTGACCTGGCCAAAGCCTTTGATACTATTCCCCACTCAGATATAATAGATAAACTCTCCCAACTAGGCATCAATCCATATGTTACCAGATGGGTAGCAAACTGGCTCACTGATAGAACTGACCTACTCAAAATAGGGAAGCCACCTCAAGCAATAGACCCATAATGAGCGGTGTACCCTAGGGATCGGTCTTGGAGCATCTGTTGTTTGGGATATACTTTTCCGAGATGCAGGCCAAAATCAGTAGGCTATGGCTGACCAGGATTGCATATGACTGCAAGCTGGGTGCAGTCATCAATTCCCCTAGTGATGTGGGCATCCTCCAAGAGGGTTTCACCCAAACAAATGACTAGTGCTAGAAACATGGCCTCAAACTGAATGCCAAAAATGCATGACCATCTCCTTTGGGGAGAGTGACATCCCCACAAACTATCACATTAATAACAAGGTCCCAAGTATGCAATCAGTCGTGAGAGACTTGGGCACTCAGGTTGATAGAAAATTGACTTTTGACCACCATATTGCCTCTGTTGTACAGAAAGCTTTCTACATGGCCCACCTCATTAGCAAGGGTATCTCATCCAGGGAGAAGGAGGTCATAACATCCCTGTATTCTTCCCTTATAAGACCCATATTGAGTACACTGCCCATTTCGGCATGTACCTCACAAAGCACATGCAGCAGCTGGAGAGACCACAGAGGTTCCTTACCAGGAGGATCCAGGGCCTCAGACATCTTCCCTACAGAGATAGGCTAAAAGCCCTGTCCCTCTACTCAGTCTCATACAGACTCCTCAGAGGTGACCTGTGTCTGAAATACAAAGCAATCTCAGACCCCACCTTGATGGGACTGCTGCATATCATAAAGTCAAGCTCCACTCAAGTAACCTGCATGCCCAACCTCAACCTTGTCTGTGACATCAATAGAACTTGTTGGTGGGGCAGATTTGTGTACCATAGATTCCTCCTTCTGTGGAATAAACTCACTCTCCACATCAAGTAGAGTACCTCATTAACCCTTTTAAGTGCAACCTGGATAACTGGATGGGGAACAGAAAATACACCCCTGGGATTCCACCCATGTCCCTGCTGGACAGGGGCATCAGGTGCTGACTTGTCAGAATATGGGCTAAATTCTTGGATAGGCTTGTAAGGGCCTCAGGGCCAATACCCTAGTAACTTCTTCTGATCCTGTGATCTTGCTTAGGATAGGAGTTTGTAAGTTGGTTAGGATAGTGGCACCATAAAGAAGAAAGGAAGTAAAAAGTTTTTTGCTAGGGTAGCTTTGTTTGGTGTAGTTAAGAAATGTTTGTTTCTGTATAAAGAGTCCAGGTTTTTGATGTGTTTTCTTTATACTTTGCTGTATATGGGGGTTATAGAAAAGGTTATTGTCAACGATTACTCCTAGAAGTGTGGTTTCCTGCACTGTTTCTATGACAATGTGGACAGCTGCAAATATGTTGACATTATCAGTGACAGGGGATGTGTTTTTAAGGTGAAAGAGTGCTAGTTTAGTCTTCCTTGGGTTAAGAAAGAGTTGGGCATTTTTTTAGCAAGGATTTGACTGCAGTCAAAGACAGCTGAGTTTTTGAAAGCAGTTCTGGTAGTGGTTGAGTGCTACAGATTATGGTGGAATCATCAGCGTAAAGAATGAGGGTTCCAGGGTGGGAGTAAGTGTGAAGGTTGTTAATGAAAATGTTGAAAAGTAGGGGTCTGAGGATGGAGTCTTGAGGGACTCCAGTAGGGTTGTGGAGAAATGGTGAGAGTTCATTGGACCATTTCACTCCTTGTTTATGATCCTCTAGGTAGCTCTGAAACCATTTTACTGTGTTATGTGTGAAGCCTAAGTTAGACAGCATCTTCAGTAGCAGGGGGTGAGAAATCATTTCAAATGCCTTAGAGAGGTCAAAGAATACTGTGGCTGTATAGGATCCTGCATCTCTGGCCTTGTTCACGGAGTCTGTAAAGGTTAACAGAGCTGTATATGTGCTGTGGCTGGATCAGAAACCATGTTAGGTTTAGGTTAAAAGGTTGTTTTGCAATATGTATTTAATTATCTGCTGATGGATACCTCTCTCGAGAATTTTGGATATGGGTGACAAGATGGATATAGGAAGGAAGTTGGTTGGTTCAATAGAGTTGCCTCCTTTGTGGATGGGGGTGATATGAGACTGTTTCCATGTGGTTGGTACTTCTGATTCAGATAAAGACCTAGTTATAAGGATACTGATTGGGTAGGCGATTGAATTGGCAGCCAGTTTGAGGTAGTGTGGTGGAAGATTATCAGTCGAGGTGGAGCAGGATTTTGTTTTTTGTAGAGGTTTCTTTATGGTGTCTGTGGGTATGGGCTAAAATGAAAATGGGGTTTGTATGACATTTTGTTGAGTGGGGGGTATTAATGACAGGGTTAGAGGCAGTTGATGGCATAGGATTGGTGCATAAATAGGTTGAAGGCTGGGGTAGTTCAGTGTTAGGGATGTTAGTTAGAGGGACTGCTATAGATTTTATGAAGTGCTTGTTAATGTTTTCGGCTACTTGTGATGGAGGGGTATCAGATGATAGGGTATGATCTCTATTCATCCTGGTGTTAAGTAGGGTAGATATTGAGTGCCAACATTTTTTGGAGTTGGTTTTATGCTGGAGTTGAAGCTGGGAATAATATAATTTCTTATCCTTGTTGATTAATTTTGTCACTTTGTCACCTAGTGTTTTGAAGTTGGCATGATTTTGTTCATTTTTGTTTAGTTTCCAGGTTTTCCAGGCTAGGTCCCTTTGATTCATCAGGTGTTTACATTCCTTAGAGAGGCATGGGGCTGAGTTCCTTTTGGTTCTTTTCATACAAATGGGAGCTAGGGTATTATGTGAAGGAAGGTGTTATTCAAGTACAGTACAGTATCATTTAAGGGGTAGCAATTTAAGGGGTGTCCAGTCTATTTTATGTAGGAGATTGTTGAATTTGTGCTTAAAACAATTAGTTGAATTCCTAACTGATCTTACAGTGTGTACTCTTAGTTGTTTGTAGTTTGTTCTAAGAGCATAAGCTGGCAGATGATTGCTCAGGGAAATAGTGTACCAGAAGAGGGATAATTGGTGGGGTGGGATACTAAGATCCATTCTAGGGTGGATTGGTGGGTAAGATATTTGCTGTATCTTACTGGACTATTGATAAGCTGTGAAAAACCATATAGCTTGATGCTATTTATGGGGGAGTTGGAAACAATGGTCTGCTAAGTCTATATTTATGTCTCCTAAGATTATTGGTTCGTGATTTATTGTTTGGGATGCCCAGGATAATATATCTTCCAACACTGGTATATTGTGACCTGATGGGATGTATATTACCATTATGTAAATTCTTTTTGTTGTGTTGGGGTTCAAAAAAGTGATTAGTACCTCAGTATTAGAAAAGATGGGTATATTACTGGTGTAGGGTGTGATATTGAGTTAAGAGGGATATAGATGGGCTATCCCTCCCCTTCTTTTTAGGTCTATCTTGTCTGGTTATTGTGAAGTTTGGAGATATTATTTCTGAGTCTTTTACATTGGTGTGTAGCCATGTTTCAGTCAGGGATAGTATGTCAGGTTTATTTTGATCCATCTAGGCATACACTCTAGATTGTGAAATTAAATAGATAGGAGATTTGATTCCCATCAGAGAAAACTTGTATGTGCATGTGTGTGTGTGTAGTGCTTGTTGCTCTCTCCATTTCCTCTGGAGAGGATACATTCTAATGAGTACACAGCTCCCTTATAACAACTTTTATGGAAACATCCTGCATGGCTCACTGATGAGGTCATCCTGACAAAAGTAAAATCTCTCCCCTAACATTCAGACATTGTCCTGTGGCACTTGTGACTAATACAGTGCTATTTAGAGTGTGCAACTAGATAGGTAGGTGGTTCAATAACCAATATGGTAGACTTATATGTGTGTGAGAGGTTGTTTAGAGTTAACTTATACGCTGGATACATTTTTTTTTAAATCAAAAATGACTATACCATCCCCTAAACCAAGCTTTGACACCACGTCATTACTACACAAGGGTGTAGCTATGCATACTGTTTGTACTGTAATGATTACAATTTTCTATACATTATGTAAAGAAAAACTGCTCATTTAAACAATATTATGTCCATAAATTTATACATTAATGCTTAAACTAACAGTGTCATGGGTTGAAATATAGCCATTTAGTGTTTTTAGAGGGGAAATTATGCATATGTTTGTTAAGTGGGGAGGGGAAGAACATTTCCAGTGTTCAAATGGGAGTTTTTTTTTGTGTGGCAACCACAAGAGCACATGATTACAGCATTATATTGTATGTGTACACTTCTGGTACAACACACTGATGAGGTCATTTTTTTGCAAGTGAAAGAATAGTTGTGTAAAATCTTGCCATAACCATAGATGTCATTCTCTTCTATATGTTGCAGTATTCATAACATGAGGGAGTCTGCCACCAGCTGAGTCGCATGTCTGGCCAGTATACAAAAGTCTAGTGCTACTGTAGGGTACGTGCGATGTTGCACGAGTACAATCCTATGTCAGCCATAATTGATTGGCCCTAATTGGCTGTAGAACTACTGTTACCAGATACATATCCTTGTCAATATACAGCTGATGTTGTCATTTCATGGATGCTATCACACCTCTCAACTGTCCAGAATTTCACAGAATATCCAGAGTTTTGCCTCAGAATTTTGCTCTTTTCCATATAAAATCCGTGGTTTTCTGGCAAATCACCGAGGACTGAAGTTACTAAATAATTACATACATTTTAGTTTCATATCCTCCAGAAAATGGATGTTAAGAAAAATCTTGTTACTTTAGCAACTTTCTAAGTTTTTAATAGCAATATTTAAAATTTGTCCCTATTTTTGGGCCTTTGTCTCATCATTACTTCAGGCTTTGTCCAGAGTTCTTGCACTAAGAGGTTGAGATGTATGGCTGCTGTATGTCTCAGTTGTATGTTGTAAGAGAATAGGTAGGTGGTTCAATTCCATCATTGCTTCAATGGTGTGACAATTATTATTTCATATACTATTGACCACCTCACAACCACTTTTATGTGTCCTTCTAATTATAAGATTGAATTAAAGAGGCAGTCTGTGACACTAGCAAATCCTACCATCACAACGGAAATTACTTTTTGCCCACGCAGTGATTATATACTGCTAACATACCTGCAGTATGTCCCATTTGGAGTGTGCATTCTTCTGTGTTGCATGACTTTGATAGCGTGCTTTGTACATTGTGTAACTACATATGTAGGATGTTGGAGTTCAGTTGTAGGTGTGTCTTTCACACTCATACTGTGTGTACTACTCTGCAAAGCTATACAGTATATGATGTGTAGCTGTACAGTTTGATTGTGCACTTCAAACACTTTTTATTATAAACATCCTGCTAATAAAAAGTGATGATCTCATCCATTTAACTGTGCACTGTCTCAGTTGTACCTTATCATGGTTGTATGGTGCTAGCAATTCAAGCAATGATGTTTAGCTTGTGATCTTGAATAGTTATCTGAAATCCATTCATTACTGCTCAGACTATTTTGTGTCAGTGTTATTGTGACTGTTCATGTCACTAACACTGCTGTCAAGCACGTTGACTTTGTACACATACAGATTTTGATCCCTCTTACTAAAAGCTATAACAATTTGTCACATAGCAATGCTTTTATTCAGAGAAATGAAGACATTTGCTTTCATGTTACTTATACAACATATATAGTAAGTGTTATCCCTTGGCATGGGGGAATGAGACAACATGCTGTCTGCTGTTGACAGACTACAGCAATCACAGGCACACATATTCCTTACAGAAAGAACATGATACAATGCCTTCACATAACCACATATGACACACTTGTAGTGGCATTTCGACTATAATGCTTTCATCGTGTAAAATATCATGTATTGTCTGCTGCAGATGTTCATGTGTTCAACATCCACATTCATTGCCTGTTAGCATAGCTGGGCCTTAAATTGTAATGCGTGACTGACATGTACCAAAGTGATAATGTGTCCATTTACATTATGACAGACCTCCACTATCCCTTTCATCTCAGAGACTGTTTACCACACATACAGGTGATTTAATAATTTAATAAAGGTGAATTGTCATACTAGTTGTAAGACTTCTGCTGTAGTACTTGTGGTTCATCCAGATGTCATTAGTCAGGAAAGTCCCATCATCTGCTGTTCATTTCCTGACAGGGGCAACATTACATAAATGTACAGAATGTATTGAAATAAACACAGTTGTATCTAGTTATTGTTATCCATTTTTATGTTGGACAATGAATGTCATCACAGGTTGTGATTGAATGGCATTGAAATGTTTATACAGGGCATGTCATGCTGTAAGTGCTCCTGTGGTATGTGCATTAAACATTGGCATTTATAGTATACCTACACAGATAGACTGGTGTTCAGTTCTGGGACTGAGTGTGTCCTACATTATGGAAACAGATTATTTGTTAAAGAATCAGTCATATTGTAATGCTCAGTGCTGTGTAGCTCCTTTATGGCATTATGTCTAAATCTGATTGTTCATATTATATCCATAGCTCCTGTGTTGACATACACATTTAACTCAGTTATTTGTGACAGCCTCCATTGCTATATGATGTGGCACATGCAGTCAATACAGGGGTCTGGAGACCGCCTTGTATAATAGGCAGGGGTTTATAGTCTGGTAACATCTCTCTGTCAAACTACAGTGGCTTACACACGCTCACATGGACACTTTTTTATGCAATTACATAGCAGGTAGGTTGTCATATATCATATGGTATGACAGTGCTGTATGGCCTTATGTGATCGATATGCGTATGTCTGTGGCACCCACGATTGCTATGCATCTCTCTGATATCTGTGCAGGCATGTATTCTAAAAGGCCATGATGCAAATGCTTCTTAGGTCATTCCATGCTCATATACATTACCTATTCACATATTGCATGCCATCCTCTAGAAATATGTTTGCTACTACAATTGTTTCTGTCACAATATACAGTTTAATGGCAGCTGTATGATTCCATAAACATGTCTTACTGTATGGAATGCATGGAGACCATCAGGAAATGTGATTGGCCCTCTATTACAACACTTTCTATTGTATTGCTGCTGTTGAATTGCTATTCTGTTACTGTCCCCTGTAATTGTACGTGAGCATACCCATTATTAGTATTTCAGACAGGTTTGCAAATTAGAAGTGGCAGAACTGGTCTCCTGACATGTCATCCACTCATTTTTGATGTTGTTCACTTTTGTATGTTGTTTATTGTTAGACTGCCATGTATCATTCAACCATACAACACTTGCTTGTCTATTACATGCTCATAGGTGATGAAACTCATTTCTGTTTGTGCCACTGTAATTTCTTTGCAAAATAATATCTATTTCTGAGTTACCTGACATTACAGCTGTAAAGTCCTTTTGTTCTATGGTATACATGGGGAGATGGATAATACAGTGGTGCTGTCAGCTTTTATACATCAGTTCCCTGTATATACACCCTTATATGCTATGACTGTATTCTATGCAATCATCCCATAATGTATCTTTTGTCCTTGCAAACTGTTATCTCAAGTCAACCATTTAATTAACATGTATATCCCACCATTGGGGTACAGAGAATATGCAAGACAGAGCTGGCATTGACTGAAGAAAACTGTTAAAAGAACCAAGGTATTGGAAGCAAATACTGAGGGAAAGGAAATAGAATGGGAAGAGGCCAAGAATACATTTGGACTACAGGTTAGAGATTACCTTCCCTATTAAGGACTGATATCAGTGTGTAAGCATAGAGAAAGAAATAGGGAGAACCTAAATGAAAAATCAGCACTGGAGGAAAGGAATAGGGGCATCCTAAGTGAAAGAACAGCACTGGTAGAATTTTTAATTGAATCTAGATAGAATCTGTTGCTAAAAATGGATAATTAGTCGGGCATATAAAATATTGTACGATATCTATAAAATTAATCACAGAAGGTTAGAAAGGATTGGGAAGAGAAACTGGATAAGTAATTCACAAAGAAACAACTGGAGGATATACAGTATGTATTGCTCCAAAATATGCAGCAAAATCTAGAAAATTTAGGAGTTTTGCTTGGAAGTGTTTGCATGGGTATATTTATATCACATGCCGAGAACAAATCATTTTTCCTCAGGTACATTGCAAATGTTGAGGATGTGGAAAGAGATAACTGGGAAGATATTTTTGGGAGTGTAATGAGTATCAGACTTTAAAAATTCCCTGCAGACTACTCTGTCAGAAATACTAGATGAGCAAATTGGTGTAACTAAGGAGACAATTTTTTTTAACTGTGATACAGGATCTGAAATGCCAAGACATAGTAAGGCCTTGCTGAGTTCAATTCTGGTGGTTGCCTAAAAGCAGTTACTAGAAAATAGAAATCAAAGTCTAAACCAACTGTATTATAAGTAGTGAATATAGTAGCAGAGATAAAAGAAGTGGAAGTGGGATCTTTAAAAAAGGGTAGGAGCAAATTACATAGAAAAAATGGGAATTGCAGAAACAATACATGCAGAATAATGTTTTGGAGGAAGAGTGAGGTTTACGGGAAGGCAGGGATTGAATGAGCTATGTAATGTTTGATTGACAATAAATGTATAGAAAATTATATGTGATGTATAATGGTTGCAAATGAAAATATGTCATATAATTTGTTTCATTTATATAAATGTATGATTGCCTACGTCATAAGTGGCAATTCAATAAAGATGTTTTTTGTTTAAAGAAAGAAAACATGAATACAACATCTTCATTCCACTTTGTTTCACTGCAGCGTTATGTCCTTATCCACATCCTTTATCCATTATCAGCATGTCCATTATTGTTTATGTGCGTGCCTGTGGGATTGATATTCACACTGATTATCATTACATCAGTCTTGCAGGTTTTATGTCAGAAATGCTTCTTATACACTTTCATCAGATTTGCCTAGGGGATAGAGGTATACTTTAAACATTTCCCCTCTCCAACAGTCACACATCATTATAACACACTATTGTGTACCAATACACCCATTTCACTTCCCCTCAGTCTGTATTGTTTCCCTGTACTTGCCAGTAAATATGTCTGGGCTACAATGCCTGTTCATATCTGAGCAGTGTCTACATGCAATCCATTTTGTTTACATTGTATGCTGCTGCTTGCAAGTACCTTTCCGTGACTGCGAACAATACTGCTGGCCATTCTGTATTGTTTCCCTGTACTTGCCAGTAAATTTGTCTGGGCTACAGTGCGTGCTCATATTTGAACATTGCCTTCATGTGATCCATTTTGTTTACATTGTCTGCTGCTTCCTACAAGCACCTTTCCATGACTGCAAACACTGTTGTTGGCCACGGAAAGATGCTTGCTTCTGTGCAGGCGCAGTGAGCAGCATGCATGCTCACTTACGACTGCTGCTCATTGCATTAACATGGATAAATTTTGTAGGTGCCATGCAGCAACTACACAATTGTTAATGAATCCCAGGATGTATCTCTAAAGGCAGACTTGAAATTAAGACATTTTAGAAGTTGATTTGTCCTTAAGTATTATAATTGATTGTATTTCATTGGAATGCTTGGGACATGTGATTGGTTCTGAATACCTTTATATAGGTTCTTATCTTTATGTGTATTTTTAAATGCCTGAGGAGGCACTTGTGTGTGGGAAAGCCTGGGTTTATTAAACATGTTTTTTTTTATAAATTTTAGTGGAGTTACTTTAGCCAGATTTTGGTCTTTTCTTCTGTATTCTTGTATTTATTCAGGCTCATTTTACTCACTGTGAGAAACCTGGTGTGGTGTTTGCAGCTTTTATACAGTACAGTAGCTTGTTGACACATCATGACAGATGAAGCAATATTTAAAAAATAACAATTGACTTCCTGAGAAGTATACAAAGGTTCGCAACATCATAAAAAACATTATGTCTTAGTTTCCAGTACCTTCATTCATGCATTAACTTCTTCAGTCCATACCTCTCAACCTCTTAAAAGAATGAATCTGGACAAAGCCAAAAATAATGGGGGGACAATGGCCTTAAACAGGGACAATTTTTAATTATTACTCTTATAAGCTTAGAAAGTTGATAGCAACCACAGAGAAACCATATCCCCACTCAGTGTACAGGGAAGGAGGTTCATAGGTGTTTACTAGGCTAACAACCACAAAGCCTTTTTAAGCCTTGCCATGCATCCCAAATCTTTGACAGGTTCTGGTACCCCTGATGAGTGTAAGCAGGGGATTGAGAGATGAAACATTTACAAGTAGGGGCACGGAAGATGAATCATTTATAGGTATAGGGCCTTGAGGTGTAAGACATGTTACTTACACCCTGTATTCTTTTAGTGAGGAACCTCTATGGATATTTCTAATGTTGGATGTGCTGGTTAGCAGCATACCAAAGGGGGAATTGTACTCAATGATAGGTCTGATGAATGCCAAATACAATGGACCAATGACACTGTGGAACCTAGATGCCATATCTTTGTTTATAAGTTGCACAACGTAGAATAATTTCCTCACTTCTGTAGACATGTGATAGTCAAAGGCTAGATTACTGCCTATGTTTGTCCCAAGTTGCTGACTACTGGGTCAAGTCTTGGTGGTGTGTTGTCAATATGAGGTCTGGATGACTTCCCAAAGGATACCAATATACATTTCTTGGAATTCTGTTTTAGTCCATGTCTCTGACACCATTTCTTTGCCTGTGACAGCCCTTCCTGGAGAACATTTGTACATACAAATATTTACATACATATATACAAATATTTCAAGCATGGGCATTAATGCCCTTCTAGCTTGCCAATATATCAAAACACTTATTGCCATAATAAATGTCCAGGCTGTTCTTAAAAATATCCACACTAGCATTTGCTTTAATTTAGTTTGGTAGTCTGTTTGATGCATCAGCTACTCTGTCAGAGAACCAATTAGTACACTTCTCATTCCTATAGAATCTTCTACATAGGTCGTCTGATGATTCTCTACTACTTTTTAATAACTCCAAACATTCCCAGAGGTAGTTGTCTCTAAATGCCCTATATACCTGAATAAGATCTCCTCTTAGATATCTGTAAGAGACACTGTACAAGTTCAGATATTTTAGTCTTTCATAATAACTTAAATTTTCACATCCATGGGTGTCCTTGGTATATGTACTCTTTCTAGCTTGCTCATGCTTGTTTTCTTATAAGGTTTCCAATATTGTTATTCCATACTCAAGTTTGGGTCTAATATAACTAACAAACTACGGCTTCAGCATTTCTGATTTCCTATACTTTATAATTTTTATGCAACCTATAATTTTATAACTATCATTAACCAATTGGTTGATATGGTTAGAAAAAAACTCAAAGCTGAATCTACCCATACATCCAGGTCCTTAAATTAATCTACGGTTTCAATAACTGTGTGTTCTACTAAATATTTACCTTTCAATTTATGTCTCCCAAATCTCATATGGTTACTTTTTGATGTATTTATCAACATATTATTCTCTTATTTGTGTCAGTGGGGGGTTCAATGACAGCTCCTAATATGCAATCATCTGCAAATTTAGTCAACCAGAGGTCATTGACAATAGTCCTAACTTCAGAGAAGTAAATGTCAAAAAGGAGCATTTTCAAGACCAATCCCTGTGAGATTCCACTTGCAACTGGCCTCTTTTGTAGAGGTAGACTCCCCAATTCTAACTTTTTGCATCCTGTCTGTGAGCCAGCTAGCTATCCTCACTAAAAGAATACAGGGCATTAGTAACATGTCCTATGCCGACCACCTCAAGGCTCTATCCTTGTATTCTGTCTCCTACAGGTTGTTGAGGGGGGATCTATGCCTAGCATACAAGGCATTGTCAGACCTCACTTTAATGGACCTCCTGAATATCTGCAAAAGAAAGAGCACCAGAATTACCCATTCTAAACACCTTAAACTTGCCTGTGATGCAAATAGGACCTGTTAAAGAGACTGGTATGTATCCCAGAGACTATCCTGTCTCTGGAACAGGCTCTCCATCCATGTGAAGCAGAGTTCCTCCCTAACCCAATTTAAGTGTAACTTGAACAGTTGGGTGGGGAACAGGAAATTCATCCTTGGTTTTGGCACCTATGTCTCTAAATGGTTCATCTCCCTGGCCTGTGCTTGTAAATGTTTCATTTCCCAAGCCCTTGCTTATACTTATTAAGGGTACCAGAACTTGGAGATTTGGGATGCATGGCTAAGCTTAAAAAGGCCCTTGTGGTCATTAGTCTAGTAAACACCTATGAACCTATGCAACATAAGGGTTTGTACCTAACTTCTTGAGTTTGTCAATAATGCCCAAGAGGGGTATTGTGTCATATGCCTTTGTCAGGTCCAGATGGGCAATTTGAACTATTTTGCCCTCACCCATTGCTTCTGAAAGAAGTCCACCAGGTTAAGTAGGCATGACTTGCCCTTGACGTAACCAAATATTGTTGGGTCCAGTGTTTTTAGGTTTCTTATGTCATTATTTATCATTTCCATGATAACTCTTTTCCATGGCTTTGCATATGAGACTAGTGAGAGTTATGGGTCTACAATTTCCAGGCTCTGTAGATGGTCCAGCTTTGCACAGAGGGATGACAGCTGCTGTTCTCCATTCATGAGGCATGAAGCTTGTTTGGAGGCTACAGTTAAAAAGCAATTCCAGAGGGCCTGATAGGTCATGCTTCATGTTATTTACAAGGCATCCTGGGGATATTGTCTGAGCCCAGTGATGCAGTGTTTTTGGCCTTAGAGACATCATTAAGGACCCATTCTCTAGTGATTGCAGAGGGATTTATATTTGACAGTATTTCCTAATGGAAGGTTGAGGGAGAGAGATGGTTAAACTTGGAGCTGAATTTATCAGCCAGTAGGTTTGCTGTATCTTCTGGCTCAGTATAGATGGCTCCATTAACAATGAGCTCTGTACAAAATTGTGTATTGCCATTGCAGCTGTGGACATAGCTAAATAATGCCTTGCAGCTCTTCTTGGTCCAGAAGGCCAAATTTACCTCAAATTTGGCTTTGGTAGATTTTATTTGCCTCTGAGTTGTTTGTTTAGATTGATGACAGTGCTTTTATCCTGCTGGGTGCTGCACCTCCTAATTTTTGCCATAATTTTCTTCCTTCTGTTATACATCCTACTGATGCTGTGATTCCACCAGGATGGCTTGTTTTTTGAGTTAGCTCTTTACTTCTTCCTGGTGGGTACAGATGCCTCTATGTAGCTATTAACATGTTTGTATAGAGTTTCTCTGAGCAGTTCTGTGTATGTAGAAGTGTTCTTAGGGGCTTGAAATTTTGCCAGGTTATGACTTAACAGTAGAAATTTAGCTTTAGAGTAGTTCCTGAATATTCGAGGGTTAGCTGGGGTTCCAGGTTTTATTTTTATTTCAAAGGGAACCTTTTTGTGGTCTGACCTTATCAGAGAAGACACTACACTAGGGGGGTATGCAGCACTCTCCCATATTAGTGAGAACCAGATCCAGTATGGTTGCACCCCTGGTAGGTGTATAGACAATCTGGGCCAGGGAGTTTGTGTTTACAAAATCCAGGAATCTCTGGGCCTATACATTTGGTGTAGTATATGATTCCCAGTTAATAGTGGGGTAATTAATGTTGTTCATGAATATGGTATTGGGTTGTATGGTAAGTGTTTCCAATAAGTTTAAATACATTGTATGGGTTTTCTGGGTCATACAGGGGGACCAACAAAAAAAGGTTCCTACTGTATAAACTGTCAGCGTGTCTGTAATGCCCAAGGGATCATCTACATTGTCTGTGGAGGTAACCCAGGCAGTTTCCATGATTCACACATATGGCACACATGTGAGTTGTACATCAGGTTGCAAAGGGTGACATTCCTCAAGGGCATCTTGCAGGGGATGCAGATTATGCACTGGAGATCTGGATCATGACACCCATGAGAAACCCACACAACCCCACTTGCATGGATACAGTGAGGCCCATGCTCAAACTAAAAATATCATATAACGTGTGTTTGGTTTGTTTAAATCAAGATTCCTGTTTCTAGACACATCAGGAGGTGCACTGCAGTATGACCCAGGTACCTGTACCAAAATACTTAAGAGTCTGTGCCATTTTGCACAATATAATTCTTAGGAAATAGCTTCAACAAGGACATCAAGGGGCAGGACCACAGTTTCAGGGACCACAGGCAGGGCCAGCACCAGCAACAACTAGTACAGATGAGGAGTCTGAGGGAGAACCACCAGCTACAGATAGTGCTGGCAGATGGAGAAATGCACAGCATGCCCTGGTTTAGGCTAAGAGGCAAAGGTAACACACAGTCACTACTGAGATCAAAGCCTAAGATCCCATGCATATACAAATAAACCTGATGACTAACTCAACAATCTTTACCTAACTATGTAATAGCTATGTTCTGATAGCATCAAACAAGGACAACAACAAAGGTCACAATTTGCAATTGCAGTAATGACAAGGCAAGTGTGGAAATTGTAAATAAAAAAAGTTATATAACTGATTACCTTCCTATGGAGATATGTACATGCCCCTATGAAGAGCATTTGTCTGAGGTGTACAATTATGTCAGTTATATCTCCTCTGTAGGTTTTTTGAAATATACATTTAAGTATTAGAAAAGTACAGTTGTGTACACTTACCATAAATGTAGATGCTCGAGTGTATTCACTGTTGCAATCATTACATTTTGGTTATTTGCCTGCAGGTAGCCCTCAGCCGGCCTGAATACCAGAGTCTTGGATTCCTGAGTCAGATGCTGTCTCTTCTTCCATGACGTCAGGTCATCAGGGGTATAAAACATGCAGCCGATGCCATTACATCAGTTTTTCTTGCCCCAGATGTCAGGTGCCCCCATAATGGGAAGCAATTATATGTTATGTTACCAATAAAAAAGTAACTCCACAGCCACTGCACTCCAAAACACCAACAGACCATATAGAATTCGAGGTAAAACAATGATTCAGTCCCAGAACGAAGATGTAATCCAAAGTTACAAGAAATTTAATATCAGACTTAGCGCTTTCACCTTACAAGGCATCATCAGAGTCAACCAACAAATGCAACCTCCCCAATTATATACTAAAATCAATAAACAATTGACAATTAAACAATTAACAATAACAAACAACCAATGAGCCTTCACAATCAATTAATTAATAAACATTCTCTTAACTCATGTTAAAAATCAATTTAAATGCAGCAAAATAATAACATAAATTAATACAACATTACATATATATCATAGGTATCAAATTAATTATAAATATTTAATGAATGAATAAACTAATAAAATATTTATATAGTAATATTAATAAATATTACATATTAATCATCAAATTCTAATAATTTATTGATATAAATATTCATATTAATATGTATATAAATATGAACAAGGAAAAACTGTATGACTTTAAAAATTATATATATATTGAATTACAAAACTTGTGATCTATATACTAAAAGTGGCTTGATGGAAATAAAGTCATTTAGTCCAGGGTGATTCATAGCATTCAGTCTTAATTGCCATTCCATCTCTTTTAAAGCTACCCTGTTCTTAATATCGCCACCATTTTCAAAAAGTACACGATCAATCACAAAAAACATAAATTTCTTAAAATTATTGCATTTCATACTGTGTAGGTATAGAGCATTATGGGGACCTTTGTTTTTTATAGATCTAAGATGCTCAGGAATCCTGTCTCTTAGTCTGCGGGTAGTCATCCCAACATAAAATGCATCACATGATGAACAATTCGCCACATATACCAGGTCCCTAGAGTTACAATTACAAATACCTGGACAAGGCAAAGTGTACTGATAACCTGAAATAACTACATAGGGGCCATCAGCTATGAATCTACAGCATCTACACCTTCCACATTTACCCATCTTAGACCTAGTGTATTGCTTGTTCCTTTCTAGGATAGCTTTCAAATTTTGTCCCCTGCTATAGACTATCACTGATTCTTTACCCACCACAGCTTTTAAATCATTGTTCAAACAGTAGTTCCACACATTTCTCAACACCGCACACAATTCCATGGACTTGTCATTATACTTCATTATAAAACATAGTCCATTTTGGTTATTACCACCTCTCGTTTCATGTAATTGTGAGGTCTCAATCTCACTTACATCATCTCCCCTCAAAATAGGAACATAAATAGTACGTCTTTTCTTGCATATTTCTTTTTTCACACTTAGCAACAGCTTAATTGGATAACCACGTTCCAATAACATACCAATCAATTTATAAATTTCCAATCTAAAAGTCTCATCATTGCTCACCAACCTCGAAATACGTACCATCTTCCCTTTAATCACCCCTTTTCATTGATGAAAGGGGTGGCAACTAGCAAAATGCAATAATGAATTTGAATAATTATCATTCCTATAAATAGTGCTAGATAGCTCACCATCCACCTTCATAATACTAATATCCAAAACATTAATGCTATCTGCACCCCAAGTATAGGTGAAACTTAAAAATCCAGTGGTATCATTTAGATAATCCACAAACTACACTGCCGTTGCTTCATCACCATTCCACACGATCAATAAATCGTCCAAAAATCTATTATAAAGTATAATATTGTTCTTATATCTTGAGGGAAATACGAAGGCCGTTTCCCAAGCCAATAACACCAGATTGGCATACACTGGGGCACACTTCGCCCCCATAGCTACTCCAGAACATTGTTTGTAAATCTCATCTTCAAATTTAATGAAATTATTGTTTAGAACCAGTTCCATCAAGTCATAGTACAAATTCAATCTTGATTCATCAATGGTATTACTCATATTAAGACCAGAAACAAACAACTCTAAACCTTCATTGTGGGGTATGACAGAAAAGAGGTTAATAACATCTATTGTCAAAAAACTGTATTCATCAGTTTTATTCTTAACCTCCTTCAATCTTTCCAAACAATGCCATGAATCTCTTAATATATGGGGCACTTCAGTTAAGACTGATTTGGTCCATTCGTCAACAAAGGCTGCAAGGGGTTCTGTCTTAGAACCCCTAGCTGCCACAATGGGCCTAAATTGTAAATTCTGAATACCCTTGTGCACCTTGGGTATACCAAACATGCATGGCAAAATTGGATTCTTAACTGTCAAATAATCAAATTCCATTTTATTAATCATCCCCTGGAAAAGTGCATCTTGCAAAAACATATCAATTTTAGAATGAGCTCTATTCACCTCGTTAATAGATACCCTAGAATAAGTACATTGATCATCCAAAACCCTAGACATAGAAGTGGAATAGTCAATCTTATTCATAAGTACCATTCCACCCCCCTTGTCCGGTTTCATACACCTAATATTATTAGAAGTTCTAAGTTCATTAAGCAATATTCTTTCACTCCCTGATAAATTATCTGTAACATTACTAGGTAATGAACAAATTCTCCTGAATTCAAATTCTAATAATTTTTCAAAAGCAGCAAATTCCGGACATGAGGGTGGAATAAAAGTACTTTTTCTCTTAAGTAATGGTCCTGAAATATTACTTACACCTACATTAAATATCTTATTATCATAAAAATGTTTCTGGAGGTTCAACCTCCTCACATAAAGTTTTAAATTGGACAAAATATGTGCAACATCTAGTTCAAAACTGGGAACAAAACTCAAACCCTTGGTAAATAGTTCAAAATGTGTGTCCCTTATCTCCACTTCAGTATAGTTGTAAATAGTGAAGCCTTTTTGCTTCAAAACAGTACACTTTAAACCTTGATACAAGTCTAGCAAAAAATCATCCTGTGGTTGCTCAACATCACTACTAAGACTGTTAACAATAACAAACTCATTCATTATATTGCCATAGGTATTATTCATCTCTTGCCCCGTTAAAAATGCATTGTTAATTAAGGACAAATCCACACCTGTATTATGAATGCTCAATATATCAGGGCTTTTAATCATATCACTAACACTAGCGCAATTATTACTTTCTTGAACCATCTCATTTACAAGAACATAATCATTAACAAGCGAAGGCTCATTGGGAAAAACATTAACAAAATCATTACAAACAACAGCACTCACATTTCCTTGCAATGGCCTCCCTTCCCCCAAAAATATTTCAGTATGTGTTGTAAATGCTCAATGTATCTGAGCCTTCAATCGTATCACGAACAATAACACAATTATTACTTTCTTGAACTGTCTCATTAATTAATACATATTGATTATTAACAAACGAAGGCGCAATGGGAAAAACATTAATAAAATCATTACAAACAACAGCACTCACATTCCCTTGCGATAACCCCCCCTCCCCCTGTGAAATCCCCTCTGGGGATAATAAATTTACCTTGAACGCTATCTGGTCTGTTGGTGTTTTGGAGTGGTGTTTTGGAGTGCAGTGGTTGATATGCAAGTGCATCTGACTGTGGTTCCATTTGCCCTGAATGCACTGCCCTGCCACGTGAGCCCCCCATGCATAGTCTGATGCGTCTGTAGTCAGGGTTTGGGCGGCAGGGGATAGATTGAAAGGGAGCACCTTGTTGAGGTGGCAGGCCTCTGCCCACCAAAGGAACTCTGTCTTTATACAAGGAATGATAGGAATCATTGATTCCAGGTCCTGAGAATGTTGACACCATAGGCTTTTTATATACCATTGTAGTTTCCTCATATGCAGTCTTGCATATGGAATTAGTAGAATACAAGAGGCCATGAACCCCAGGGCTTGCAGAATTTCCCTTGCAGATAGCTGGGTCTTTGTGGCCAGTAGTTTGACGTAGGCTGTCAAATAAACTTGTTTCTCTGGCGTGAGGTAAGCCATCTGGGAAGTTGTGTTCAAGCTTGCTCCCAGGAATACAATTTGTTGGCAGGGTGCTAGATGAGATTTCTTTTCGTTTATGGTGTACCCCAGCGAGGTTAGAAGTTTCTTTACAAATGCCAGATGTTTTAATAGCATGTCCTGGCTTTCTTCCTGAATCAGACAATCATCCAGGTATGGGTATATTTGAATATTTCTCTGCCTGCAAAATGCAATGGCTGGAGCTAGACACTTTGTGAATACCCTGGGCACAGTAGATAAGCCAAAGGGAAGTGCAGAGAACTGGAACCTGCTCTGAAGCGTAGGTATTTCCTGCAAGATTCCCTTATTGGAATGTGCAGGTAAGCTTCCTTTAAGTCTAAGGTTGCCAACCAGGCATAGGAAGCAGCTGTTGAAGTGTTAGCATTTTGAATTTTGGGATTACCAAAAAGGTGTTTAGAATAGAGAGGTCCAGGATAGGATGTCAGAAGCTCTTTTCTGGGTACCAGGAAAAGTTTTGAGTAAAAACCTTGTCCCCTTTCTTCTGCTGGGACAGGTTGAATAGCCCTGATACTTAGAAGAGAGAGAACCTGCTGTTGAGCCCCTGCCCACTGATTTGGGGGTAGGTCTTGCCAACCATTTGGGGTTGGTAAGGTGTGGAAGTGGAATCTGTATCCTTGGAATACTATATTTAAAACCCATTTGTCTGGGTAATGAGTTCCCAGTTTTTTGCATGCAGGGCGAGCTTTCCTCCTAAGGGAGCAGGCAGTTGAGCAGGGCTTGGAAGGGTTAAGGTTAAGTCATTGTGACATTTTTTTCATAGGGGGGTGTCTTACTACTTCCAGCTTTGGAAGTGGGAGCCCCCCACTGCTTAGGCCTGTGTGTAGCCTGAGACATCAGCCTAGGTGGTCTGCTCTTCCTGGGTTTGGACTGAGAAGGCCTGGAAGAGTCTGGAAAGGACCAATTCTTAAAAGGCCAATGCCTACTAAATCTGGGAGGCTGTACTTGCAGGAAATCTTTAACAGTTTGCATAGATTTAGCTTTTTCCTCCATCTTTTTAAAGACTTCTTCTGCTTTGCTGCCAAACAGGCGGTCTTGGTTTAAGGGAGCATCCAGTAATTTAGCTTTAACATGATCTGGCAAGTTTTGCTCCTTAAGCCAAGCATGCCTTCTAAGTACAGACCCAGTGACAGCAGCCCTGCAAGATGCTTCTAAAGAGTCAAAAACCACATTGCAAAGTATGTTTACCAACTTGTTCAGCAGAATGCATTAAATCCTGTTATTCTTTATGTTCAGCACAGTAAGGAATCAACATCATTTTCTGTTTAAGTAGTCCCATAATATGCTACTGATACTTTAGGAGGGCAAGGATAACACCAAAGAAGTGAGTGTGTGAGTTAGAAACATATGTATCTACAAGAGTATACAGTGTTCAAGGCCAGTAACAACAGTTTCATGACACTCAACAGCACTTTTTAAATAGTTTGCATGTATGTGAAGTGGAATGGGCAAATGTATTATTTTTTTTTCAATGTGTGTGTGTGTCTGCATGAATGCAATCAAGCACTCTGCTAGCACTATGTCCTGGCATTTTGGACAGATGTGAGATGTACATAGTAGACTACTCAGTTCAGCATCATTGCCCTCGAACAAGTGAACCACCTCTGCCATGAGTTGCACTGTTACTTCTACAGCCCTGGTTGGAAGTCAGGGTGCTACCTGAGAATGAGAGATGTCTGCTGGATGTGTTCTCCTCATGACTATGTCCAGAACCACATCCCCGTGTCCTACCATGTCTGGGTGTGGACACTGCAATCACTGTGTGAGTGAGATCTTGCAAGAAGATAAAGCAGCTCTCCAGCCACATGGATGCACATCCTCCTCAAAATGATGTTCCATCACAGAAACTGCCCAATCTAATGAGTCATTCATCCTATCTACATAGTTGTACAAATGTTTCAGGGAGTCACTCATGTCAGAATGCATGACATTTAGTTGTCACACTATCTCTTCAAAGACATGGGTGGAACATGCATGTGCCTCCACTATGGCTCTACACATATGTCTGGTGGCATCTAATGACACACCAACTTCAGGAGCAGAATGAAAATCAGGCCTCCTCTGAGCACCCCTACCAACCATCCACATCCTCAGGATGGCTACTGAGAGAAGCAACAGACTCTGCAACTAGAGTAACCCCACTAGCCTAATCAACTGTGTGACCCTCATCCTATCCTATATCAGAGGTCCCCTTGGTATACATAGGCATACTGACTGTGTCCAAAACATGGGCAGGGGATGTGGGAGCCACAACCTCAGTGTCATACTGACTCTCTCTATCTACAGCCGGTGCCTGTTCATCACTACCATCATCATCAGAGACTACTGATACTCCAACATTAGGTGGTAGGAGTGTGAAGAAACTGAAAACACTGTTATCTGTATTAGCATGTCTGGGAGGAGATGTGTGCATATTCTTAGATTAACTTGTATAGTATGCCAGCATGCCTGACTGTAAAAATGTAAATGAGTTTTAAAATGTTGAGTATTTTCCTGTTTGAACAGAGAGCTTAAATAATCTGTCACTGTTTTGATACACTTCTAACTGCACATGTTTGGAGGTACATTTTAAAGTTCAAACTGTGGAGAATCAGCTGAGCAGTGAGTGATGTCATTGTAATGTTCCTTGTTGCTAAGAGACTAAACAGCTGATTGACACAAAAAATATTTTTACAGTTGACTTATATTTTGAAATTAAACAGTTGACAGGTGAGACTGCTGAAGGCAGTTAAGACTGAGAAGTTGTGCAGTTTGTCAAGTACTGAGCAGTCAGTGTACATCAAGTAATGAGAACTCACCAAGAAAACTGTAAGCTCGCCTTGGTCTTGCTATTACATCCTAGAGTAGATCAGGGACAGCACTCTTTAGTTAGATGAGGAAAGTTTAGTTATTAAGATAGAGTTTTACTTAAATATTGGATACCTACCCTGCAGTTTGAGTTACATTTCTGGTGACTGAATACTAATTTTTATTGAGAGTTATTGATTTTCAATATTGTAATAATTTTTACTTATTATTAAATGGCTTCATTATTTTACACTGTGGCTAGAAACCAGTGTTTAGAGATAAGAGATTAGTGTTTAGAGATTAGAGAGTGCTTTTACCTGTTTGATACTCCCCAGGTCACCCCAAGGCCTGGCTGTTCTAGTCATAGCTATCATTTATTTTGATAATTAATTTTCATAATTGGACACCCCTTTTGAAGGGCATGAAGACTCTCTGATCAGCATTTCTGTATTTATTTTGTGGAAGAGATACAGCTGGAAATCTGTGTCAGGCTTTTCAGAAATATTTGGATGTGTGAGATTTTGAGTGTGAGTGTATCATAGGTTCATAGGTTCATACTAGGCTATCTGCCCTAGGGCATTTATAAGCCTAGCCAGAGTATGTTTGGCTTTCGCCACCCATTTTAAATTAATTTTGCTATGCCCTTTTTCGAGGTTAGTATACTGTGCCTCTGTCTAACAGTGACACAGAAGTGATACCCGGGGTAAACCTATGATCTCCCATCCACTCATCAAGATTCCTCTTGAAAAGAATCAATGAGGGACTCTGCCTAACCTGGACTGGGATTTTATTCCAGAGTGAAGGGAGCCTCTGGGTTATGAATCTGTCCCTCCAGCATGTCCTATTTATTTCAGTGCTGAGGTTCAAGTCTCTCGAGCGTGTTGCTCGATGGGATTTGGATTTTTTGAGGTGCAGCATGTCCCTTAATTCCAGGTTGGACATGGCCTTATACGTCAGGCACAGGTCACCTCTGAGCAGGCGGTATGCCACTGAGTAGAGCTGGAGTTTCTTTAACCGGGCAGCATATGGCATCTGTTTGAGCCCTTTGATCCTCTTGGTGAGGTACTTTTGGGGTCTTTCCAGTTGCTGCAGGTGTTTGGTAAGGTACATCCCAAAAGGGGCATTGTACTCAATTATGGGCCTGATGAGGGATGAGTAAAGAGGCAGATGACCTCCCCTAATCTAGATGTGAATCCCTTCATGATTAGGTGGGCTATATAAAATGTTTTTCTAACCACTTTGGCCACGTGGTTGTCAAATGAGAGATTGCTATCAACTTGGGTCCCCAGGTCCCTAATTACTTCTTCTGTACTTAATGGATTACCACCTATGTGGTAATTTGTGGGCACTTTGTTTTTGCCAAAGGGGATGACTATACACTTTTTGGCGTTTAGCTTGAGGCCATGGCTCTGGCACCAGTTGTCTGTTTCTATGAGGCCCTTTTGGAGGATGCTTGTGTCGGCTGGAGAGTCAATTATGGCGCCCAGTTTGCAGTCATCTGCCAACTTGGTCAGCCACAGTCCTTCCGTGTTGGCCTGTACCTCCGGGAAATATATACCAAACAAGAGAGGTCCCAGGACTGAGCCTTGTGGGACGCCACTTGTAACTGGTTTGGAGTCTGACATGGCTCCAGTAATTCTAACCATGTGGGCTCTGTCCTTGAGCCAGTTTGCAACCCATCTAGTGACATAGGGGGTTATATTTAAGCTGGTGAGCTTATCTATAATGCCCGAGTGGGGTATTGTATCAAAGGCTTTTGCAAGGTCCAGATAGGCTGTGTGGACCACCTTCCCTTCGTCAATGGCCTTATCAGAGGTCTTAAACTGGGACACTTTGCTGTGAAGTGTGTAATAAGAAAAATACAGTTGGGTGGACAGAAATATACAGTCCAGTTCCAGAGAAACTATAGCATGTTCCTTTTGTGCTCTTAAGGAAAAATTGTAAAATATTACTTTTGTTTAAGTGACAGTCTCATATTGGAGTCAGTAGTAAGGATGGAAGCTCCTTAGTTACTGAACCAGGATAGTAAGGAATGTCATTTAGTTGGTAGCAGTCTGGTGGAGTATTGGCCAGACGTTACAAGGGGTTCCACAGTGCCACTCTCAGGAGCACCTATGATAACAAGCAATAAACACAACAAACAGAAAAATGGAGAACACAATTGATTACATATTTTCCTTACAGTAAAGGTATTTTAAACTTCTTAACAGATGCTAAAGCTACAAAAAATGTTACTGATATATAGACATGAATCTACCTTACATATAGTACTAACAATAAATAAATCTATGCTTTCTATGTGCAGGTGGGCTGGTAGCCTGCAATCCACAAGTGCCTGTATGTGAGGAATGGAAAGGAAAGAAGTCTGCTGAGCATCACAATGCAAATGAAGCAAGAAATAAAAACAACCCCCATAAGTGCAAATAAAAAATATTGTCATAACAAAATTTGTTGAACAGTTGGATTCCCCCCAGACCTAAAACAATGATAATTGCTTTTTACATACTTGGAGGGTCTGTTTGTGACACTCTGGGTCTGTCGTCCACATCTGTACCAAAGTTAAAGATTCTGGTGGAACCCTCTGCTGAACTAACTGGATCTCTGATGGTGAACAGGAACTACTCGGTTTCAGTTAGTGATGGTTCAGTAGCAAGACCACCCCATTACAAGCTACCTGTTCCTGGATAATTGCAGTGGCCCTACAGCAGGCAGAAGTTATCATGTCACTTGCCTGGTGTTGTATCTGGGAGTAGATTCTCCCATTCCCTTCAACCGCATTTATGTCATAGATAACCTGCCATCATATACTGTCTCAGGAAGATTAGTTACCTCTACCTTTCCCTAACAGAAATGCTCCATGGCAACATAAGGCCTGGGTAATGACCTCATTTTCTGTATCACTATATGGTGGCTTACAGGTACAGATTTCTTCTTGGGTGTCATATCCCTACATGAGATGAAACAGGAAACAGACACAAAACTTAAATCTATAATACACAGACAGGATAGCTGTGAGCTTAGTTACATGTGGCTGCATACATAAAACATGCACACAACATTTTAAACATGTTAAGTGGTCACTATGACTACAACCAAGTTCTCTCCTTCCCAAAAAAAGAAGTATATTTAAAACTCAAATATTAGCACAGATCTTATAAAACTTCTGCACTAGAGATAACACAGGTTTAACTGTGTAATACACTGCAGCGTTAACAATAACAATTATAAATGTAGCATTAGAAAAGTGACAAACTGTTATAACTGCCATATCCAATGACGTGGAGTTCAGTCAGATAGAAATTCATAAACAGAACAAATTTTTATTTTCCTGTAAAACAGATAAAAATGTCAGATTTTCCTATATATTCAGAGCCAGATCCAGCACTAGGTAACCTAGGCAGTTGCTTAGGGCCCACTTGATTGAGGGGCCCACTGCTGGTTTTGAGGAGGGCTGCCAAAAATGTGCATTTCTTCTTTAAGACCACATGCAGAGTGCATCCTTAATAGCACCTGTGTGTGCACAGACATTGGTGTGGAAAGAGGAATTTTTATTACAGACAGTCCATTCTTATGGAGAATAACAAACAGAAAACTTTTATTATGGTCCATTCAAGTGCATTTTTATGGAGAATTTTAAGTAAACACTGACAGGTGTGTGTGTGTGTGTGTGTGTGTGTGTGTGTGTGTGTGTGTGTGTGTGTGTGTGTGTGTGTGTGTGTGAGAGAGAGAGAGAGAGATGCTCCAGTTAGGGATGGCAAGTTGATTATCTTATTCTGGCTAAAACTATGTGCTTTGATTACAGGAAACTAGAGCCTGAATCCTCTATACTAACTACCAAACTGTCATCAAGGAGTGTTGAATTTCAGTGCATTTTCAAGGACTGTTGAGTTTCTGTGCATTTTCAAATAATGCTGAGTTCCAGTGCATTTTCAAGGACTGTTGAGTTTCTGTACATTTTCAAAGAATGTTGAGTTCAATTGTGTTTTCAAAGAATGTTGACTTTCTGTGCATTTTAAAAGAAAGTTGAGTTTTTGTGCATTTTCAAGGAATATTGAGTTTCAAGGATAGAGAAGCTTACTGTTGCTTATGTTAAGTCTGTTTTCAGTGTGTAACTGTTTTGTTTAGCAAATAGCCATTATCAATGTTTCTGCTATAAAATTTGAAAGCAGTGTTAGTAGCACAGCAAGTAGCATACTTGCCTTTGGTACAGAAGGCTGTGGATTCTACTCCCACACCAGGTAAATAAAGTGCTGACATTGCAGTGCCCTTTAAAGGGGGGGGGTGCTACATTCCTGAGTGTGTCCTCTGTTGGGGGGGTGTGCTACATTCCTGAGTGTGTCCTCTGTTGGATGAGATGCCTAGTAATTATGAATCTGTTGCCAGTTTGACAGCCATTCCCTATTGCAATATTACCAGCTTACCAATTTTTTTAATGTCACATGGGAAATTTATTATTTAAGGGGAGCAAACACTAAATCTGTGCATGAAACACTGAAATGTAAAGTTGTTTGCCAGCAGTAACATCTTCATTAATTATTATTATTCAGATGACTTTTACTGCTGCAGAGATTGTGTATATTAACTGATATTGGTGGATTGTAATGACAGAAGTTTGAGTGGCCATTTGTGGTTGAAGTGTTATGTAATGGGTAGTTTTGTCATTATTGGTTCATACATTTTGTTTCATTGTTTACTGGAAAAAATGTTCAAACTTACAAATTTAAAATACTCTTAACAGTGGTGCTGTATAATACAAGGAATATAATTTAATACAATCAGAATGGTGTATCAAAAAACATGTGCGTGTATGCATGGTCCTAAGAATGTGTGCAAGATGTCTATGCTTTGAAAATAGGCCAGAGGTAAATTTAATCCACCATTGGCCAGATGTGTTTTCTTTGAAGGTGGGTTTCAGTGCTGTTTCACTGAATTTGAGTTTTAAGGACAGAGAAGCTTGCTGTTATGATATGTCTGTTTTCATTGTGAGACCATATTGTTTTGTTTAGCAAATGGCTATCAGTGTTTGTGGTATAAAATTTGGAATAAAAGGTTTAAATACTGTAATAATTGTAAAAGTAAAGACCAAAATAGTATACAAACTGACAGGTTTGAACAGTGTTTATGGTAAATGAGGAGAAATAGCCAAAGAAATAGGACAGTGGAATGGCTGGGGGTGTATGCCGGCAGGGCTACCGGGTGGGCTAATCCATTACTCTGCCTAGGGCCCCATTTGAAAATAATCTGGCTCTGTATATACTTAAAATGTAACCATCTGCAATAAGTATGCAAACATGACAAACTAAAATAACTTCTCATAGCATTCAGTAGTATAATTGTAAAAATGCTAACATGGCTATGACAAAAGGAAGGGATGAAAGAAAAATGTAAGATAATAAAAACTGCTTTTCAGTGGTCACTGCAATTTGCATTTTAATGTTGAACTAAAAACATTATTTAAGAAATAGCAACATACCTTGACAATACAGCACTGTAAAAATAGATGAATTCCCCCAAAAGTTCTTGTTTTCTTGCAGTATCAATCCCTATGTTTCAAAACAGTCTCCCTACTATGATACAAGAGCATTAGCTACATGATTAACTTTATGTAGTGCAGAATCAGCCCTGTGAGTATACAAATGAGGTGGGAAATCATTAGCATTCCTGAATATCAAAAGCTGCACTAAGTGTATGGAATGTAAACGTGGTGTAAGGGCCTACATAATATCATGCACATGCCCTAGCAATGCAAGGAAGAGCACTGAGAAGTCTTTTCTGTTAACAGTTTGCAGGTATCTATGATTACTCTGCAGGAACAATCTGCTTTCAAGGTTTCCCTTCTTTACTATACATCTGAAGGTGCATCAGGGAAAACAGACTTAAACTCTGAAAGTACATTACGTGATTTAGGCAATTGACAGTCCTAAAATTCAAATGCTGGCTTTAATTTCACTAGTTACTACCCTTTACTAAGAAATAGGCTATGGTGGTGCAGCGGTTAGCATTGTTGCCTCACAGCAAGAGGCTCTCCTGTTCAATTCTTGCCTGGAGCGCCTTCTGTGTGGAGTCTGCATGTCCTCCCCGCATTCGAGTGATGTTTAAACACATGCAGGGAGGTGCGTGTGTGAATGGGTGTGCCTTCTTTGAAGGTTGGGTGTCAGGCTGGCAACTCGGCACCATAAAAATCCACTGCCAATCTTTAGCAGGCTGGAGTTCCGCTGTGGCGACCCCTAACCGGGAAAAGCCAGAAGACTACCCCTTACTAAGAAATGTTGTTCATATTACAAGCATTGGTAAAGATAACATATGACAATAAAACAGAGATAGACTTATGAAAATATAGATAATAAAATGAAACACCAGACAGAAAGAAAAGATACACCTGCAGTGTTTGCAGTCTCTGTTTAATATCACGTGAGCACATGCCTGTGTTAACTGTTTACAATATCCCAATCATCCAGACATTCACAGTCAAATGTGAAAGGACAACTTACGTAACTTGTTTCTCTTGCACTTTCAATGTGATTTGAAACAATGTCACATTATAATTACATCTAAACTTTTTTTCACTTTGCTAATATATGTCTTTGTGTTTGGCAACTCTGGGAAATACTGTGAAATTACCATTTTCAATATCATAAGATGTTAAACATGTTGAATATTTTAGATGACAGGACTTTATTAAGTATTATTAAGCATTATTAAGTATTTTTAGTGGGTAACTTTCCATGATATGTTTTAACTATGCAATATTAGTTTGGTTTTGTCTATTCACGGGTCAGTTAATGCGCATTATATGTTTCATGCAAGCTTGATGTATTATTGCTATTGTAATGAACATTTTGCATTTAAAGAAGTTTCAAACAATTTAATTAACTATTTTAGACCATTATAAATAGTAAGAGCACTTTAGCACTTTAAGTTGTTAATTAATTAAATAGTGAACTAATTAATTGATTGATCATTTGGCTTGCCCGCCAAATCTTGTATAAAATATGTCTCTTTTCATTTATAATTAAATCTGAAGAAGCGTAGTCCTTCTACGCAAAAGCGCTCATTTTTGGTTCTTGAATAAAAGACGTTTTTATGCTACTAATGGAGGTATTTGTCTGTGGTGATTCCTTCTGTATCTGCTGCCATTATTTTCAATATCCTTGTTGGAGGGTTCAAAACATGTACATGTAAAGTATTTGATCTACAAAAATGTCTTTTTAAATTTTTTATCTTATTATTTGTCCACCTCTTGGCATTGTGCACCACTGATAGCATTTTACTGCCCGGGGTGAAAACTGACAAATTTTATTTGGACTGCCATCAATAGTGCAATGAAAATTGGCAGTGTTGGGCTTTACTAAGCAGTATAAACAGTACTAGGTAAATAAATTAAAGTTGTTGTACTACTATCTCTGTGGTATAATGTTTAAGGGTATTCAGTTTAAGTACAGGTGATGTAAGGATCAAATCTTTTCCCAGATCATTTGACTAAGGGAGGTCATAATAGTTCTTGACACTCATTTTGTTTTCTGAATGTGTTGGTGTGAGAAACTGAAGTAAGGTTAGTACTGAAAACTGACAGACAACTCATTTGAAATGATGCAGATATTAATTGTGTGTGCTGTCTGAACAATGAAAGCATCTTTGCTGTTCCATGTGATCTTCTCCATTACCATGGTATTAGCTAAAGTCCTGATATTGTGAGACATACATGTTAGTACTGATATTTCAATGAAATGTGAGACAGGTGAATGTATCGTTGTAATGCATTACTAGCCATGCTCATTGCTACATACATATTGTGATTCCTTTCATGTGTCTTCAAGTTGTTATTCCCAAAAAAGCTGTTTGAATGCTTCTGCCACATATTATCTTCTACAGCTGCTTGCTACTTGGCAGTGCGAAAGTCACTTTCACAGCTTAAGGAAAAAAGTGAAATATTTTTGTTTAGTATGCCTTAGGTAGTGCAAACCAGACCAGTGCAGTATTTTGCATGACTGTCAATACTCTAGTTAGTAGTCCGGGAAGAAGATACACATGGTACAAGGAATAAGTGCAGTGGTCTTACAGCACATATGATTCATGGTTTGAATCCACTTAAATTATACTTTTACAGAGGGTAGTATAAATACATATTTATCACATGTTGTGACACCATTCTGTTGTTTTTTAAAAAACACTTGTCACTTTTGCTAATGACACCTGATCATTAGTCTGTCCAGTTTCACATTACTTGTCATTAACTACAGGTCTGATAATGTGTTCCACAAAGTACATGTCTGATATTGTAAGGAGATGTGAGAAGGAAGAATTTTTCACTTGAATGCACTTCTTGCTTTGATCATTGCTACACATACCCATGCACTGCATTCAGTTTACTTTCTGTATTTTTGTATATTATATATTTATTTGTTAATAAGGGCGGCCACGGTGGTGCAGTGGTTAGCATTGCCGCCTCACAGCAAGAGGTTCTCCGGTTCGATCTTCGGCTGGGATGCCTTCTGTGCGGAGTCTGCATGTCCTCCTGTGGTCGCGGGTTTTCTCCGGGTGCTCGGTTTCCTCCCCCATCCCAACGACCTGCCGCACGTGGCTTGGATACTCTAAATTGGCCCTAGGTGTGTGTTCTGTGGAAGGTTGGGCGCCGGGCTGGCAACTCGACACCGTAAAACTCTACTGCCATTCAATGTGCGGACAAGGTGATCCGCTGTGGCGACCCCTAACTGGGAAAAAGCCGAAAGAAGAAGAAGAAGAATATATTTATTTGTTAATGTCTTTTCCATTTGTTCTCTGCTCAACAGCTTGCAAACAGGGTTCATTGTCTAAGGAAAAAAAATGAAAAATGTAGTTTAGGCTACCTTAGGTAGAACAAATATGCCTAGCATCATTGCACAACCACCCCACAACAAAAATGCACATGACAGATGTGAAATTCTGTACTACAAGGTATAAATGAAGAAAATTGAGAGAAATAAGGCGCATTAAGTATTGCTCAACTCCTGATCACATTACAGTTTTTCACAATATGTACTTTTTATTTATTTATTTGGCCATTTTAATTTGCATTTGCTCTCCATGTGGCAGTGAGCAAACACGGTTTGCTACCTAAGGAAAAAAAGTGATAAATTTAGTTTAGGTTGCTATAGGTAGCACAAACATGCCCGGCAACAATACACTTTCCTTAGCACTCTAGGCAGTACTAAGAGGAGAAATTCCACCTATCATACAACTATCTCTGTGGCAGAAGGTGTAAGAAGAGTGACTATAGCTAAAAGCATGGCTGATGAAGGGTTCAAATCCATCTAAAAGATACTTTTTAGAAAGGGTGTAAGAAGCCCATTTCTCACAACATTTTGATTAGCATGTGTGTGAATGAGAGGGAGGATAGAGGAATGGTGAGGATGCAGGGAGTAGAGGTGGCAAAGGTGAATGAGTTTAAGTACTTGGGATCAATAGTTCAGAGTAATGGTGAGTGTGGAAGAGAGGTGAAGAAGAGAGTACAGGCAGGATGGAGTGGGTGGAGAAGAGTGTCAGGAGTGATTTGTGACAGACGAGTACCAGTAAGAGTGAAAGGGAAGGTCTACAAGAGGGTAGTGAGACCAGCTATGTTATATGGGTTGGAGAGTGTGACACTGACAAAAAGGCAGGAGTCAGAGCTTGACGTGGCAGAGTTGAAGATGTTAAGATTTGCACTGGGTGTGACGAGGATGGACAGGATTAGGAATAAGTATATTAGAGGGTCAGCCCAGGTTGGAAGGTTTGGAGACAAAGCCAGAGAGGCAAGATTACATTGGTTTGGACATGTGCTGAGGAGGGATGCAGAGTATATTGGGAAAAAGATGCTAAGGATGAAGCTGCCAGGTAACAGGAAAAGAGGAAGGCCTAAGATAAGGTTTATGGATGTGGTGAGAGAGGACATTCAGGTGGTTGGTGTGACAGAGCAAGATGCAGAGGACAGGAAGAAATGGAAACAGTTGATCTGCTGTGGTGACCCCTAATGGGAGCAGCCAGAAGAAGAAGAAGAAGAAGAAGACTGTAACAGTAAAGAAAACTGATAATGTTAAACTTGTTTTTTTTCTTTTGCAAGCAATGTATCAATAATCCTTGTATAATGAAACATTTCTATTTAGCATATATTAGTAATCTTTCACATATAACCTCAGGTTATGTGTGTCCACTTTCCCAGACATGACATTGATTACATTAAATATACAATTCCCTTGTATATGTACAATGGGCACAATACTTTTATTATAATCATCATGACTCATCACATAGCCCAAGTATGTATTTAGGACATTTATGTCTTATAAAGTATGTATGGAACATAAACCAACCTGTATTGACTAGCAGATTCAACTGTATCCATCTGAAACGTATTTACAGACAGAGATAATGACTTTTACATAGGAATGTATTACAAGAAAGAATTACAGCCACAACCACATAGGCCTCTCTGAAGTGTATCACCATTCATTGAAATTACTATATGTCTAATTTCCATGGTGGAAAAGCAGTTCTCATGTGGCAGTGTTGGTTAATAAAGTAAACAACAGTCTTTGCATCCTTAATCCCATGGATTAGATTCCCAGCTGTTACAATAATATTTTAACCCTGTGTAAAACCCAATTGAACATTATGTCATAATTTATCATCTTTCTCCTTCAAAACTGCAAGTCTTATCAGCCATGCCATTAAGCATTACATTATTGAACATTGGAACCTGTGTTAATAGGTTGAGCATCACACATGTCAAAGCTCAATGCCATGTTTCACAACTTTACTGCTATGTGATGTAAGTAGGGCCAATGCATCTGCCAAGGAGTCCATCTGCTTTCAGATCTGAACTGGGTGCCAATTCAGACATATTTTCTTAGCTTGACTTTTGCAGACATGGCTGTTGAGGGAGAGAATGGTGCAAACTTTAGAGTACAAACATGGGGTGTTGAGGAATTCAATATATTTCTGGCACTCCTCATGAAGCACTACAGCGTTAGGCTGCTGCAATGGGATTATATCTGGTCGCAGTATAAGGTTGAGGCTTAGAATAGTTTAGCCAAGGCTGTCTCCAATGCAACAGGCATTCCTTGCAATGGGAAAAAATGTCATCACCACTATAATGACCTTAAGAAGCACAAGCAAGACCACCTAAGCTAATGGGAGGCTGAATTTCAGACTGGGAATACTAGCTAGTTGTGTAAGAAAACTGACCCATAACCTGTTTATTTTATAGCATTAATAATCTAGCCAGCCAACACAGGTACTCATTATACTTTCAGATATATTTCTTTTTTTCTATACAGCTGCAAATGAGATAGCTGTAAACTGTGAGGTGTACCAGGAGAGATTAACTCACCTCAGAGAGGTGCAGGATAAGCATGACTCAGGTACAAATGCAAGCCATAATGTTATTGTCATTCCCTCTAGCAATGGCAACTTCAGCAGGCATACCTCAATCTTCATCTCAAGAATGTATACCTTCCCCATTGCATTAGGCATTGTGAACACTGCTTAACTGCATGTGGGTTCAGTAACCAGAAGCAGCAATTATTTGTTATTACTGGATATGTATTTATAAAATAGGCAGGAGCAATATCTCAGGAAGAATTAAATTATGGTAATTACAATTATTAAATTAAAATGTATATTTCCTATCCATCATAGGGAAATAAAGGTTGATGCTTCTTATATCATAGCAGTAAAATTTGTTTATTTTATGACACATAAATACATTTCCATTATACACACATGTGGCAAAGGTGTACAATATTAAATTATAACTTTTTACATTTTGCCAAACCAAGTTTATTTTAAAAATACAGTACTGTGCATGCCATGTATCTAATTATATATTTTGCTTGTCTCCCCCACCCTTTCTCTCTCTCTCTCTCTCTCTCTCTGTCTTTTTGGGGGAGGGTGATTATAATTTATTAACAATCTGCAATTCGCATAACTTGCTGCAAAAAAATAATAATCAGCAGCACAGAGAGGTACACTGAACACTGTGGCTCAGCCAACCATACCATCACAGATGTCAGCACAGACACCCAGCACTTGGGGGGGCACAATCTGTCAGTGTTGTCTCCACAACCCCTGCTCTACCTGCTCCAACTGCATCATGTAGCTCTGCCTTGGCTGCTGATGCAGTGGTACCCTCTAGGAGCAGTAGTAGTGGTGGTGGTGATTTTGTAACCTAACAGGAGCTGACACAGCTGGTGGAGAATATACTGGAGAAGGGCCTCAGTTCACATATTGACAGGGTTGAAAAGGTCCTGTGCTGCATTGCAAAGATGATGCCACATCCAGCACTGACCCAGGAAGCTGCTGCAGGAGACACTAGTGACAGTTCTGAGGTAAGTGTAGATTCTTTCTGTTCTCGAGCTGGACATGGATGCATCTCAAACTTCCCCTACCTATCCTCAGTCATGGTGTCCCCAACCTTTTGTTTCCATCAATATCCTTGTTTGTCTTGTATGTCTGCTGATGTTTACTAACCTACCCTACCTGCCCGACTTTCTCATTCCTAAGCACCTTTCCCAACATTCCTTTTGCTCCAAAAAGAGGGCTCCTGTCCCACAAAAAACTTATACCCCATACATAGCTCTCCACTTTGCCCATGTGTCATCTTTACACAATTGATTTGGTCCATTTGGCCATGCAGCATTATTATAGTATTTTTCACCCATCACTGATATGATGACTCTGCAAATTCAGGAAATTCACTGTACAATTGTACATTTATGCTGTGAAGAAGTGGATAGCTATGGTGCTCTCCCATGACCCTCCTGCAAATTCATGTCTACTTTATTCTCTGTCCTACCCTCTGCTTGCCAACCATATTTTAACCATTATCCCATCCATCCCTTTTCACACATTCAATCTGGTCCAAAAAATAGATTCACACACAGCACACATGGCCAAAAATGGCCCATGGAAAAGCATTTACTTTATGTTCTCTGCATTTGCAAGGAGTTTGGCATAGCACAACAATTCTGAGTGACAGTGAATGCTGTTTAACTTCTTAATTGCAAAACCCGAGATTTCATTTTAATTTACAGTGGTCCAGTTACTTTCACACAAATGTGCTTAAATCCACTGCACTGTTGGAATACAGACTAAATACAATACTATGGAACAGTTAATGTTACAGTTCTTAGGCGGATGGATGTAATAAAGTAATTTAATTTTTTTTTATTTTAATTTAATAAGAAGTTATGTACCTACCATAACGTTCCATGTTAGTTGTCTTCTCTCGCCTTCTTTCTTGCTTGATGGGTTCGGAGCCGATCCTCGGCTCCGACTCGGCACTAGCTAAGCTCGAGAGTCACTTTTACCAGCTCGAGGCAGCCCCATATCCCATGATGCAAGGCGGTAAGTACCCAGATCTCGTTTGATGACAAAGGGCAATAACACCAAGCATAAAAATACTTCCAAAAGGAAGAAAGAAAACTACAGTATGGAAGAAGGACCAGGTCTGAAAGGTCTTCAGCATAATAATTTCTTAGAAAGGTCTGTCCAGGCCTGGGGGAAGGAGGGAGGGTCGCAAGAAAGAAGGCGAGAGAAGACAACTAACATGGAACGTTATGGTAGGTACATAACTTCTTAATGTTAAGTTGTCAATCTCGCCTTAATTCTTGCTTGATGGGACCGCGTCCCTAGCACCTCTATCCTGGGTGGCTCAATGGAACAGACTCTTGAGGACTGTAGAGCCAAAACTGGCTCTGTCCCTGGAGGCCAAGTTCAATTTGTAGTGGGAAACAAAAGTATGAGGAGTGGCCCAAGTGGCCGCTGCACAAATAGTGTCTAAAGGAAGTCTAGCTTGAAAGGCTGTAGAAGTAGCTAAGCTCCTAGTTGAATGTGCTTTAGGTTTTGAGCACAGCTGTTTTCCCCTGAGCAGATAAATTTCAGAGATGACCGAAGAAAGCCATCTAGACAAGGTCACTTTAGAGACAGGAAGGCCTTTCTTATTATCCGCATAGGAAACAAAAAGTTGATCAGATTTCCTAAATTTTTTTGTTCTGTCCAAATAATATCTGAGTTGACGGTGGACATCAAGATAATGTAATTTTTGTTCGGCTCTGTCTGAATAGTTTGGGAAAAATACAGGGAGATCAATGGATTGATTCAGATTGGTTTTTGAGGCGACCTTAGGCAGAAAGGTCGGATTAGTTCTCAATGATACTCTGTCTTTGTGAAAACCAAATAGGGGGGTCGAACCGATAGAGCATGAAGTTCAGACACCCTCCTGGCCGATGTAATAGCCACTAGGAATAAAGTTTTCCAAGAAAGAAATTTCAGGGAACAAGAAACAGCTGGCTCGAAGGGGGGAAGAATCAAGGATGTCAGCACTAAATTTAGATCCCACTGAGGAGGAGGATTCCTGATTGGAGGCTTGAGTAGGAAAATTCCTTTCAAAAAGGCCCTGCAGAGCCTATGGGACATAATATTGTGATCTGCATCCCGACATGAAAGTTCGAGATAGCAGCCAATTGAACTCTGACTGTGGAAGAAGAGGAGCCTGCATGAAAAATCTCTGCTAAGAAGTCCAGGACTGCCTGAACAGGGGCAGTGAAAGGATCAATACTCTTGGACTTAGCCCAATAAGTGGAAGGTTTCCATTTGCTTGCATAAATCCTCCTGGTAGAGGATTTTAAAGAAGCTACTATGATGTCTCTAACTGGGTTAGAGATCAAAGGAAGCCTGGCTAAGGAAGGAAGTGGAGCAACCATGCTGTGAGGTTGAGAGGGGATAGACCGCAGCTGACCGGATTGGTGAATCAGAAGATCTGGCACTGGGTCCAGATGCCACGGCTGCACCAAAAGGTGACGATGAAGGAACGGGAACCAAACTTGTCGAGGCCAGTAAGGGGCAATGAGAATCAATTTGGCTCTCAAAACGGTGGCTTTCTGGATAACTTGAGGGATCAGAGGAAAAGGAGGGAAGGCATAAAGAAGTCCCTGGGGCCAATCCTGGGTCAGAGCGTCTCTGGGGGGATGGCCTGGAAGAGGGAAGAGAGTGAAGAAGTCTGGGCATTTGCTGTTTTGGGGAGTAGCAAAAAGATCGCAACATGGACGACCCCATTCCAGAAAAATCTCTTCCGCTATAGATTGCTTGAGAGACCACTCGTGAGGCATGAGAATAGCTCTGCTCAATCTGTCCGCTACAATGTTGGTTTTCCCAGGGATATGCGTTGCTACCAGAAACCGATGAGAGGAGATCGCCCATTGCCATAGTCTGAGCTTCGACACAAGGGTAGGACTTGGTTCCGCCCTGCTTGTTGATATACCAAACTACAGACATGTTGTCTGTGTGGACTGCAATTGTCCCTACGGGAAGAAAGTCGTTGAGGGCTTGCAACGTTAAAAGCACTGCTCTCATCTCTAGGACATTTATGTGCAGGTGGTATTCGAACGGCTGCCACGTCCCATGAACCATCCTGCCCTGATAATGACCCCCCCACCCAATCAGGGAGGCATCCGTGGTGACAGTGGCTACCGAGGATGGGGGTACAAAGTGTCTGCCTTGGTGAACCTGGGGAGATGTGATCCACCAAGCAAGATGATCTTTGCAAGTCTGTGTCACCAGAATCTGGTGACGATTGGAAGTTGTTGGTACCGCCACTGAGTGAACAACATCCACTGAAGAAGGCGCATGTAGAAGCGAGCCAGGGAAGAAGAGTAATGGCCGCAGCCATGAGGTCAGAACCATTCTGGCCTGTACCTTCTTGTTGGCCAGAATGATCCTGACATGACTTTGAATGTCTGAAACTCTTTGATCTGTAAGGGTAGCTGACATCCGAACAGTATTTAAGTTTGCGCCTATGAAAGTAATAGACTGGCAGGGCGATAAGGATGACTTTTCGAAGTTGATCGAGATGCCCAAATGAGTGCAAAGATTTATTGTATAATCCCTGGCTTGAACAAGCTGATGCCTGGTGGTGGCTGAAAGGAGCCAGTCATCGAGATACGGAAACACCTGGAATCCTTGACGTCTCAGGTGAGCCGTGACCACTGCCATGCATTTGGTGAACACTCTGGGGGCTGTGGTGAGACCAAAGGGCAGGGCTCTGAACTGAAAATGACTGGACCCCAGCCGAAAGCGGAGAAATCTCCTGGAGCGTCTGTGAATTTTGATGTGATAGTACGCATCCTGAAGATCTATTGAGCACATCCAGTTGTCCTTCTGTAAGAAGGGCAGAATTGATTGAAGAGTGACCATTCGGAATCTTGTCTTCCTCACAGACTTGTTGAGTCTGCTGAGATCCAATATTGGTCTCCAGTCTCCCGTCTTTTTGGGGACCAAAAAGAATCTTGAGTAGATTCCGGGCTCTGAATGGTCTGTTGAGACTGGCTGAATGGCTCTTTTTTGCAGTAGTTTTGAGACTTCTAACTCTGCAATTTCCCTTAGACCGGGTGGTACATCTGGAAGGGAATTTGAGGGGAAAGGACTTTCCTCAAAAGGAATTATGTAACCCTTGGATATGATCGACTGTACCCATTTGTCTTGAGTGAGGGAATGCCAGGCTTCTGGGTACAGTGATAATCTTCCCCCAACTGCCTCCAAGGAGGGACAGTCGGGCAACATCTCAGGGATGCTGAAAGGGCTTATCAGAGAGAGGCTCTCTGTTTCCCTGGTTTTTTGGACCCCCTCTGCCTCTAGAGCGTCTGTTGTTGTTACCCCTCTGCCTCTAGGGGTAAACTGACCACGTGAACTGTGACTCCTTGGGATTTGCGGAACCACATTTTGCCACCTTTCTGTCCTTTGGGGTAAGGTCTAGAAGGAGTGGAAAAACGGACTCCTACGGCAGAAAGAGTCTTGCCGTCCTGCTCACACCTGGTCAAAGTTTCCTTCACTTGAGGGCCAAACAAAGCTGACCCATCAAAGGGAGAATTTGTGAAGGACGCCTTGAAGGGATCTGCAAAATCACATAGCCGCATCCAGGCTTGGCGCCTAAGAGCCACACCTGTACCTGCACCATCAGCAGCATATGATATTAGCCGCATGGAGGAGTTTGCAATGGAATTAAGGGTTCCTAGCTGCGAAGCAATTTTTTCCTGAGCTCCTGCAGCTGTAGGATCCTGAACAACATCACCTAGCTCCTTGAGGATATCCCTTTGGAGTCTGGTGAAGTGACATAGGTAATTCAGCGAATGCATAGCAAAGGTCGCTGAGGAAAACATCTGCATCCATGGTCCTAGAGTCCTTATTAGGAGGATGGACGGCGAAGGATCTGCAAGTTGCAGCAGCCACCACCATGGCATCAGCGGGGACACCCTTAGTGAGGAATTGCTTATCACTCGGGGCAGTGATAAATTTTGAAGGCCTCCTAGGGACTGGCTCTACAGAGTCAGGAGCTGCCCACGCCTTTCGGGCAATAACCTGCATAAGGGGGTTGAAAGGCGGAGACACCCAGGAGGTGGAGGGCCGAGATCCAAACACCTCTAGGTATACTGACTCATCCTCAGAGGGATTGTTAGTGGGCCAGTTTCCCCTCTGTTTAAGGAGTTCTAGGATGTCTGAGAAGGAGACATCCTCAGAGGGGGATCTTGGGGATCCCTCTGGCTCATCAAAGTCAGTATCTGAAGTGATAGACTTGGGGGAGTCTACATGTTTCCTCTTACAAGTCCTCTTCCTAGGAGGATCTCCCAAACATCAGGAGAATCCTGGGGAAATTCCCAATGGGGAAACCTGAGGCGGAGGATCTCTGGGTCCTGTAGCAAGAGAAGTGGCAGAGATGTCAACAGGCACTATAGAGGGAGGAGCTAAGGGAACAGACTGCTGACTGATACCAGTGGCCAGCACACTCTTCATCACCTCCCAGGCAGGTCCGAGAAGAGCTAGGAACCCAGGGACCACCGAAAGGAAGTCTCCGAGGCAGATGTCGACAAGGGTCCATGCCACTCACCCCCTCAGAGGAGACCATGGAAGCCCGCCACTAAGGAAGGTCTCAAGAGGAGATAAGAGTAGAGGCTGAAGGAACAGAAGGGGGTATCTGTCCTCCAGCCGTAGCAGTAGACTCCAACTCCAAGCTCTGGGGTAGAGTTGAAGGAGGAACTGCAACGGGTGTGGACCAATAGTCGCCTGTTGAGACGGACTATGTAACATTTGGGCCAGTGCCTGTGACTTAGACCACTCTCTCTAAGTCATGGTCAGAAAGCCTGGATGAGAGGAGAGGTGAAGCCAGGAAGGAGACCGCCATCGAACCGATGAAAAATAGAAGAACCCGGAGCCCGACAACTACTATCGCCGCCGACAGGTAGTTTCGATGCATCTCCAGCCGGAGAGCCGATACAGCCAAAGTAGTAACGGTGTCGGAGCCGCCCGAGGGTTACGACCGATGTGCCACTGCATGGTGGTCGGAAAGGCCGCAGGCTTTGACACAGAAGCCTGGGCCTTGGAAGACTTGGCAGTCTTTGATGGAGCCGACTTAGTCGGAGAGCCCTCCGCTTAAGAAGGCCCCTGAGTATTAATTTGTTTTCCTGCAGGACTCTCTGGCTGAAAGAATGACATATAGCACAGAAGTCCTGGTCAGAGACATCTTCTGACACTGAGACCCTTTCTTTGACATGGTGTAACACAACACACACACACCAGTCAAAGAATTAAATTAAATATACCAAAAAAGGTATCACTAGAAACACACACAGGGATGGGATGGGAAAGTTTGACTAAAAAAATAAGAAGAGACAGGGAATTTTCTGTCAGAAACTCTTTAAAATTAACTTAAAACTAATAATTAGGGCAAAGGGCTAAAATATCAAAGTAGCAAATCACTTACCAGGAGCTGGTAAAAGGAGGACCTCATAAGCGATCTGGGTACTTTGCATCATGGGATATGGGGCTGCCTTGAGCTGGTAAAAGTGACAAGGATAACCCATCAAGCAAGAATGAAGGCGAGATTGACAACTTAACATCATTTGTTTACTGGAAAAGTCTGACTGGGACAGAGCCCATTCTCAGCGGAGGTCCGGGGAGAAATGTGCCAGACGCATGTCTTTGGAATGTGGGAGGAAACCAGAGCACCTGGAGGAAACCCATGCAAATTCATGAAGGCCATGCAGATGCTGCACAGAAGGCATCCCAGCTCAGAATTGAATGGGAGAACTTCTTGCTGTGAAGTGTCACTAACCACTACACCACTGTGCTCCCCAAGAGTAAGATTAAGAGTTCCTATGTGGTGTGTTGTGATAACTACCCTGTTTGTAGAGTGTCTTTGCATATTGTCATAGGTTCCATTCTAGCTGTATGCCAGTTTATTAATTCATGACATTTTATATTCTTATGATATATTTATTTTCAAAAGACCATATTTTTCTCTGTATAAATAATTCCCTTTAACATAACATTTGAAGAGAGCAGCAAGATATAATTTTCAAAAAAACACTGCAGTCCCAAAAGGTTGATTTATTAAGCCAACCTTATCCTGGTTTAGTATTTATGTTTAATGCACTCTCCTAACATTTACTTATATATATATATATATATATATATATATATATATATATATATATATATATATATATATATATATATATATAGCAAACAGTTTATTGTACAGAGCATGACAGATTAATGATGATGTAATAAGTAAAACACCATAAAGGTGTTTCTACATGTCCCACAAAACATATTGTTGCTATTTCTCTCTGCATCTGTCTCTATATCTCTCTGTTCATCCCTTCTGCTTCATGAAGTTGTCAGTGTGTTACAATTGTGTTATTTTAATGCTGTGAAGTAGTTATTACTTTGTGGCATTATGATCTAATCCTCACATGTGCAGTAAGATTTTTAAATAACTTCAAGGGTTCTAACTCAGCCAATATCTAAGTGTTACTGACTGTTTTTGGTATACTAAGTTATGTGTACCTGTTGTTTAAATATTGTTGTGAGTTCCCGTTATCTTTCTTCTGTTATAATCTACATTGTTCCTGCCTCTATTCCCCCCTGTGGATGTATCTTCTCCCTTCTGTATCATTAATCTTCCACCTCTGTGTTTGCGCAATGTCTGGTGATGGGCAACAAATACAATTAAAGCTAAATGGAAGTGCACAGCCTATGGCAATATACTGAGATTTGATTGCCTCCATTTGTATTACTCTGTCACACTTTGTACCACTGTGCTAAACTATGTTTAGTCAGTTTAATGTACTGTTTTACAAGATGAAGGGTTGGATGTACATCTTACAGTGGTCAGCACGGTAATGAAGATAAATGCATACAGTCACATTTGCTGAAATCTGTGTCAAATAGTAATTATCAGAATTATGACTTCCTACATGGTGTGCTTAGATAATACTAAAGTATAAATATTTTTCTTCACATGCTGTAGATGTTCAAATACATGTGGATGTAAAAATATTTCAGGCCGTGTTGTCTGAATCCTGTGGATGTAAATGTTGGCTACAGCTTTAATTAACACATCCTTGTCCTGCTGCTACATTAATGTACCTGATACCTACTATAAAGCCTGTCTTGTACAGATATTTGTATGGAAGTCAACACAGAGTAGCATATATTATTGCTAATTCCCATTCTAAGTGCAACACTTCAAGATATGATTATGCATGTGCTAACACTTTACCATCAGCAGAACAATTAATTTTACAGTACTGCATTCTAACAGCACAATAAAATCAAACAGAAAATCCATTAATTGTAGTTTTATGTTGCACAAAGTTTGTATGTCTGTATTACTTTTGTCAACAGGTGATCTTGATTTCAGAATGATGTTGACTCACTCAATTCATTTGTTTAAAGTATATGTCTGCTCTACAGTGTTCACATTTGCACAGTGTTATCAGCTTGGTTAAACTATTCTCACAGAATCAATCACTGTTATTCTGCAGTGCACTGTCCTATGTACAATGTGCATGTTTGTCTTACTAATGCACATATTGCAAGTATGAGACAGTACAAGTGTGCAATCATCTCGACATGAAGTCACAGGAATTTTTGATCGATAATCCACTAGTGTACAACTGTCAAAGTGTATGTCATCCTATTATGTATAACATGTCAATGTCCTTCACAGTAACACAATGTATAGTGAGGACAGTATTGGTATTTCAGTAGAGGAGTATGTCATTACATGTGACAATCATAATGATGTTACATTGTTATGTACACACATATGCATTTTTTGCACAACTCATAATGCACATTATGCATGTGCTAACACTGAATTTTACAAATATTCAAATGTGAAATATGAAAAATAATAATATTGCAAACCTCCTGAAGCATTCAACAGGAAAATCAGTATAAAATAAACTGTATTGTCATCATATACATCTTTATTTTATTTGTCTTATGCAGTTAATGATGTTACATATGAATAATTGATACAGTTTTGTCTTGTTTTGTTTTATATTTTGTTTTACATTTTGTTATATTGGATTTAAATTAGAGATGTGTGAGCAGACACTCAGCCTGAGCAATTTTACCATGTTCTGATAGGAATTATTAAATATGGATGTTGAATATGTAAACATCATTTGTTGGCATGCTATAGGGAGATCTGATTTTAAAAAGCACACTAGCACTTTAAATATTAGTATTTTTCTAATGGATTTATTGGTTTGACATAATTGCATAATTGTTTTAATTGAATTAATTTAGACTTGATTTTAACTATAAAAGAGAGTCAGAATTGTTATAATTTAGATCTGATGAAGCGTGCAGGTGGCACGTGAAAGCGCTCATCTCTTGTTTCTGTTTTAACGAATAAAAGTTGGATTATACAACAACTAGGACATTGACTCCTTTCATCGTGACTTCAACAGTTTATTTTATACAAATATTCAAATGTCCAAATTCACATTAGCAGTTTCAGCCTTCTTCTGTGTTGCTTGTGACTAATACAATTCTGTCTAGATTGTGTTACTAGATAAGTGGAAAATTCGATCCATAATGGAAGGTGTGTGTGTGTGTGTGTGTGTGTGTGTGTGTGTGTGTGTGTTGTATATTGCTGTATTCAGTTTGCCTGAAGAAAATGCATTTAAATGTGTACACACCTCCCTTATACAAATGTTTACAGGAACATCCTCTATAAAAGATACACTGACAAGGTCATCATGACAAAAGTGCACTATTTGCCCTTAATATTCAGACTTCTCCTGTGGCACTTACAACTAGTACATTCCTCTGTAGACAAGGTCACCCGCAGCCAGATGCAAGGGGGTCACCCCCCTGGAATCAGCTGGCTAGGAGATTAATCTTCTTTTAATTAAAAAAAAAAAAATAGTTTTTTTTTTTTTTTAAGAGTGTTCTTCTTTAAGAACACCCTTTGCATCCAATCACACAGATGCTTCTGCGTCTGTGCAACCGATGGTTTATGTCTTCATCTTCAGCCCCGTGTGGAATTTGAATTCCAGAAGATGTTTGGACTGCGGACAAATGTACAAATGAGAGATAGGTGTGTGCGTGTGTGTGTGTGTGTGTGTGTGTGTGTGTGTGTGTGTGTAGGGGAGGTCATACCTCGCAATTATCCAGATTTTTTTTGCCTCGTATTTTTGGGTTGTTTCTCATAAAATTGTGTTTTTCTGTCAAATCATTGAGGACTGAAATCAGAAATCACTGGGATGAGTTAAGGATTAAAGTTATTAAATAATGACATGCATTAGAGTTTCGGACTTTACATCCTTCAGAAAATGTATTCTACTTTATATCCTTTAGAAAATGTATTCTAACACAAATTCTGCTATTCTAGCAACTTTCTAAATGTGTCCCTAGTTTTGGGCCTTTGCCCCAACATTATAAAACACTACAACAGGCTTTCTCCAGATTTCTTGTGCTAACAGATTGAGAAGTGTGTGTGTGTGTGTGTGTGTGAGAGAGAGGGAGGGAGGTGTGTGTGTGTGTGTGTGTGTGTGTGTGTGTGTGTGTGTGTGTGTGAGACAGAGAGGGGGAGGAGGGAGGGAGGTGTGTGTGTGTGTGTGCGCATGTGCGAGTGTGTGTAAATAATCGTTAGGTTGTGTTGGGTCATGTATACAAGATACGACACAATTTCTGCAGATAATTTCTGATTTGCAACTGGAGCCTGGGTGGCTTTTATGTACCCTTGATGTTACCTCATTATACACCAATATTCCTCATTGGGTAGGTCTACAGGCCTTGCAATATTGGCTAGATAGGGCTGAATTATATCCACCTGGGTTCGACACCTTATTGGTCTGAATAGCAGAAGATGTACTCACTAAAAATGCCTTTTATTTTCACAGTAAATGCTTTTAGCAAGTTCAGGGTACTGCCATGGGACATCTTTTGCTCCCATTTATGCGGACTTATTTATGGCATTTTTGGAGATGCAGTTGATATATGACTTAAGCCATAATATTTTTATGGAGGAGATAGACATATGGAGACATAATTTAGATGACTGCTGGATGGTCTGGAGGGCGTATTCCGATTATTTACAGGAATTTGTACAATACCTTAATAGTAATAAGTGAAGAATAGAATTTATGATCAAGTATCATCTTTCTCAAATAAATTTCCTAGATATTACTATTACCAGGAATGTGGATAACACTCCTGATAGCCGAATATATCATAAACATCCTGAATATAACACATTGTTACATGCCACCAGTTTCCATCCACAGCATGTTATATGTAATATTCCTAAGTCTCAGTTTTTACGAATCAGGCATATCTGTTCAACACAAGATTCCTTTATGAATTATAGGGAGGACCTTATTCAGAGATTTCGATCTAGGGGCTATAAATATGGCAATATCATATCTGCAAGTAATTGGGATTCTGCACAAAACAGAAATAAGTTATTGAAATATAAAGAACAAGAATATAGGAAGTCATCTGATATTTGTTTGGTTACTACATTTGGTCACAATAATAATTTACTTATTGATACTGTGAATAGACATTGGAACATAATAATGGCAGATTATAGATTGTCTGACATACTTAGTCCCAAATGTTTATTCTCCTTCCATAAAGGACAAACATTGGGATCTCATTTTAGCCATTACAAATGATGGGCTGAACCTATCAGGCTTAAACAACAGTTGATGATGACTGATGTACTGCTATATGGGTGTGTGCCTTGTGGACATCGCATGCATTGCTCTAATGTTGTTAAGTCTAAACAGTTTTTCAGCAAAAAATATGTCTACAATATATGACATAAAGTTTTTGGCCAACTGTAGCACTGACTGGATTATTTATTTTATTTTTTATTTTATTTTATTTTACATTTGTTGACCGGGCTGGTCCAACTGGATTCATGTCCATTTTCAGCAGAGGCCCGGGGAGAAAAGCGCCAAGTGAGGTACAATAAACATTGAGCATTATTCATTAAAAGCATTTAACAGTAAAAAAAAGTTACACATATAGTTTAGAGAAGAAAAAAAATATTTTTTACAGTGTCTGCAATAAGCAAAATAAGAACATCAAGGGGAAAAAGCAAATTCGAATTTAGCAGTAAATGTCTGAGAAGATTAGAAGCCAGATAAGTGAGAGTTCTAGGAGCAGAATGGTAGCTAGTCAGGGTTAGAGCAGGGGCAGAGCCAGTGAGTTAGGAGGTGAGTTTTGAGTTGGGATTTGAAGCTGGGAAGAGTGGAGAGAGCAGTGAGGTTGGAAGGAAGGGAGTTCCAGGCTTTTCCAATTGTGTTGGAGAACAAGGACTCGCCTGCTAAGTTGTTGGATTTACAGGTAGATATTAGAAGTTTGTTAGAGGAATGCAGACTTTTGAGATTACAATAAGGGCTAATGAGAGTCGTGAGTATAGGGGGGCTGGTAGGTTTGTAGAGGATTTTATGGGCTAAAGAGAGCTGGTGAAATAAGATGAGATTTTGCAGTTCTAGCCATCCCAGTTTTTTTAAGTTTTGGCAGTGGTGAGTTCTAAAGGTAGAGCCAGTGGTAAATCTGGCAATACTGTTGTAAGCAACAGTTAGTTTGGAGAGGTTAGTTTTGGACAGATTTGTATAGATGGGGGAGGCATACAGTAGGGTAGAAATCAAATGGGTATGTGTTATGGAAGTTCTGGCAAGTGGTGTAAGAAATGGTTTAATTTTAAACAAGGAACCAAGTTTTCTGTTGACTAGTTTTATTGTGTTGTTAATGTGTGAGTCAAAGCATAGGTTGTTGTCTATCTCTACTCCGAGGAGCTTGGTGGAGGGGTCAGGAGATATGTAGGTGCCATTATTAGAGAAGACAGAGAAATTGAGTGGAGAAGATTTTCGGGTGGGGGAGAAAAGTAATAATTTGGTTTTCTTGGGGTTTAAGATTAGGCATCTGTTTAAGAACCATTTTTCAACATTTTGGAAAGTCTGTTGGGTAATAGAGTGCAATTCAGAGGGGGATGTGGCAGAACAAATCAAAGTAGAATCATCAGCATATTGTATACAGGTAGCAGAGGACAGACTGGTATGTAGGTCATTGATGAAGATTGAGAACAGAAGGGGGCCCAGTATTGATCCTTGGGGGACTCCAAGGGTAATAGGTAGTAGGTTGAATAAGCTGTTTTCCCAGCGCACTGCCTGTTGTCTGTTAAGAAGATATGATTTGAACCATTTTATTGCACCAGAGTCAAGAGCAAAAGTTTTAAGTAAGTTTAATAGTATCTGGTGGTTGACCATATCAAAAGCTTCGGATAGGTCAATAAAGAGAGCAGAGGTTAGTATGTTATTGTTCCAGTTTTTGTTGATACAGTCAGTAAAAGAAAGAAGGGCTGAGGTGGTGCTGTGGTAAGTCCTGAAGCCATGTTGACAGTCAGCTAGTAGGTTGTGGTTTAATAGGTGTTTAAGACGTTGTTTTTGGATGAATTTCTCCATGATTTTAGCTAAGGGGGAGAGTAAGGCTATGGGATGATAGTTTGAGAGTTCTATAGAGATCCCTCCTTTATGCAGGGGAATGCGAAATTTTCCAAAGTGAAGGAATGCAGCCTTCAACAATGGTTCTGTTAATCAGGATGGAAATGGGATAGGCTAATGGATTGGCTGCAATTTTTAGATACTGAGCTGGTAAAAGGTCAGCAGAAGGCGAGATTTTAAGTTTGTGGAGGAGAGAATGAATAAGTGAAGTGGGTGCAGGTTGCAATTGAAAGGTGGGAATGGAAGTGTTAGTAGAGGGGGACTGAGAGGAGATATTAGGGGTTAGATGGTTAGCTAGATACAGGACCGTTTCAGTGAAGAAGGTATTGAAGGCATCAGCAGTTTGTTTTGGGTTGTTTTTGGAAGTGCCTAGGGGGTGTGGGGTGTCATTGTGGCCAGGCTTTAGGAGAGAGTTTATGCCTGCCCAGAACTTTTGCGGATTATGTTGGTTGGTTTGCCGTAAATGGCAGTAATAGTTTCTTTTATCCAGTAGTACAGCTTTTTTAGTGGAGTTTCTTATCTGTCTAAAGTTAAGTTGGTCAGAGGGATCTTTTGAGCTATGAAATTTGGTCCAGAGTTTATTTTTCAGGAGAATTTTATCCCTTGTATCTTTTGAGAGCCATGCGGCAGGTTTTGAATTAATTCTAATAGATCTTAAGGGAGAGTGAGAGTCAAGGATAGAAAGGAACCTGGAATTGAAGTATGATACAGCTTCATCCAGTGGCAGTTGTTTAAGAGGAGACCAGTTGCATGCATTTAATTCTGTAAGGAAGCTTTCAGGGTTAAAGTTTTTATTTGATCTGACCATTTTGTATTTGGTTAGGTTAGTGGAGGTAGTTTTATGTCTGATTAGATAAGTGAGGGAGTGGTTGATTAAATCATCGGGTAGTGTCCCTACTGTATAAGTTTGAGAGTGACTGTTTATTAGAACCCAGTCCAATATGCTTTCTTTGTTGTTAGTTTTGTTATTTCTGGTTGGGGTTTGAATGGTTTGTGAGAAGAAGATTTAGGAGGGTGGGAGGGTCTGCAGAGTTACAGGTTTTCCAGTCTATATTGACAACACCTAGCACTATGGTTTCTTGTCGGAACTGGGTCGAAAGCCAGCTAAGGATCCCTTCTAAGGAACTAATATTATTTCCAGGGGGAAGATAGGTGCAGATTATATTTATGGCTTTGTGTGTATTAAGTTGCAGCTTTGAGATAAGGATTTCAGCATTACTTATAGAGGGGGATGTTCATGTTTGATAGTAATTTGCATGCCTGTTTTGTAGAGAATAGCTATCCCTCCACCCTTTTTAGCTATACAATCTAGTCTGAGGATATTATAGCCAGGGGGAGTAATTTCATTGTCTAGGGTAGTAGGTTTGAGCCAGGTTTCTGATAGGCAAAGGATGTCGAAAGCATGTATGTCTAGTAGTGCATGGAGGTGAGCGATTTTATTATTAATGCTGCGGATGTTAAGGTAAGCTATGGAGAGAGAGTTAGGGGGTTTAGAGGGTAGGTCAAGGCTAGAAGGAGGGGAGTTTGAGGGTTTTTGAGTAGCATAATTGTTAGGACCAGGGTTTGGATGAATGTCACCTGCTAGAAGGGAGAGTAGAAGTGTTTTTATTAGGTCTGAAGGTTTGGTGAAGAAATGTAAGGATGTTTTGTTGGGTCTATATTATATATTCGAATGCTTAAAAAATTGAACGCTGATTGATCAAACTTATTTTCGCGAAACTGTAAAATATCGAAGCAGCAGAAACTCTAATTTTTTTCCTAGGGAAAGAATTTGGTTGTCCGTTTCTGTTGCTTTGGTGTTTTCAATGTTATGGTGGAAAGTTACCGGTCGGATTCAGGTAAGTGTGCGATTGTGTGGATGTGAGTGTTAGGGTGATTTAGGTGAGTTAGGGTTAGGGCTCGGGTTAGGTGTGTGTGTGATTGAGTGGACATGAGGGTTAGAGTGGATTTAAGTGAGTTAGGGTTAGGGAGCGGGTGAGGTGAGTATGCGATAATGACGGACATTAGGGTTAGGGTTTGGGTTAAGGTAAATAGGTAGTTAGTGGTGTGTGCATAGTTTAGTATAGGGTTAGGTATCAGATTTTAGGTGTATGTGTGTGGATTTCTGTTTGTTTGGTGTGCTTGTGTTGTGTGTATGTGTTTGTGATCAGCTATTTTTTTCCCTGGGAAAAGAATCGCTGATCTGACAGTTCGAAATTGTAAGCTTTCACTTAAATCAGGTCGATCAATCAGCGTTCACTTTTTCAAGCGTTCGATGATATAATATAGACCCGTTTTGTTAACCTGATTGTAGTAGGAGATGTGGAACTTTCTGTGAAACTTTGCATGAAGGTAGGAAGGAGCAGAGATTATGTTACAGAAAGGTTGGAAAGTGTTTTGGGTAGGTGAGTTCATGTGTAGATTGAGGGAGTGTGGATATTTCAGGCTAAGATGTTCATATGAGTTTAGGAGGTAGGGCAACAATAGGAGCGGGAAAACAGGGAAAAGGAGTATATGTTTAAAGTAAGAAGAGCTAAGTAGAGGAGGCATAGTGCTAAGGAGGATTAAGCAGGAGAAGAAGGGAAGTAGAATTGGAAATACAAACAGGAAGGAGGGAGAGGTTGTGTGAGTTGAATTAGCACAGATGGATAGGTTTTGGTTTTCCAAAGAAAAAGGGGAGGGGTAAAGTGTGATTGGATAGGAACTGATGACAAGAAAGGGGGGAGGGGTAAAGCGTGATTGGAGAGGAAAGGTGGTGGGAGTGGTTAGGGAAGTATAAGTCTAGGAGTAGTGGGGGTGGGTGGGAATTGGGGGCAGGGTAGGGGAGCGGAGTGAGCCAGAAGGGCGAACGGGGCGGGTAGAGACAAGTAAGTGAAGAGATATCAGCAAAACCAATCTGTGAGCAGCTGACCACAGTGTAATTTTCAGTTGATACATTTTTCAGTTGATATTTATTTAGCAGCATGTTCCTGCTTAGCATTTTATACTGGGCAAACCTCTCGCCCATTACATTTATGCATCACTGAACATTTTAGTGATATTAGGAATAAGAGAAACTCTAATGCCTTATATAAGCATTCATTAAAACATACCACAGCATGTTTTAGATTTAGTATCATTAATAAGATACAAGGCAATAGGATGAACAAAACTGGGTGGCATACTATTTTAAATTGTAAAGAAAGGAATTGGATTATTAAATTAGGAGGATCATTTCCCCCTGGACTAAATGAGTCACTTTAATTAATCAATTAATGATGTCATGTGGGTGACCAGGATGTATATAAATTATTATGAAGCTTACAGTATTTGTTATTTACACTGAGGAAGGCTTTTCAAACCGAAACCGGTCTGAACTATTAATTGTGGGGTAACGTGTTTGACTTTACCCTTATGGTGTGCTTCTAATTAAATTTGTATTTATTCTCCACACTCTTGCATGCTGGCCGTTGTTTTTGGAATATAGCCTATGATTTGAAAACAGCCCAAAGATAAACTTAGCCAACAAAAACTTGTAAATGATAAACCGGCTTAGCTCCTCGGACACTGCAAACTTTAATAGACCAAGAGAACAAAAAACACTTAATATTCCTGTACATGTAAACAAATAACTTAGCACTTTCACCCACATACATAGTCAGGCATCATCAGAGTAGATAAACTTAGCCCACTACTGGCCAGATGCATTTTCTTTGAATGTGGGTTTCAATGCTGTTTCAGTGAATGTGAGTTTCAAAGGTATAGAAGTTTTAATACTAAGCCTGTTTTCATTGTAAGACTGTTGTTTTGTTAAGCAAATGTCTATAAGGTTTGTGTGCTAACATTTGAAATAAAAGTTGTAAATTAAGTCCAAATATCTGTAATCATTGAAGAACTAAAGCATAAAACAGTATGCACACTGAGAGTTCCGAACAGTATTTATGGCAACTGGGGAGAACTAGTCAAATAATGAGACACTGGAATGGCTGCATGGGGGGTTGAGTGGGGTCCTCTGGGTTTGCACCCTCCTGCAAAATATCCTGCGAGTTCCGCTTTCTGTAGATTATGTAACTACAGAGAGAGGAGATTCAATGCCCATCATGGAAAATTTGTATGCATACCTCTCAAACTCTTAGAGCACAAAATCTGAACAAAGTCTAAAATAATGGGGAAAGCCCCAAAAATAAAGACAGATTTTAAATATTGATCATATAAACCTAGAAAGTTCCCAGAATAACAGGATTTGTTAGCATTAATTTTTGTGAAGTATATGAAGTCTGAAACTCAAATTAATATCATTATTTAGTGATTTCAATCCTCAGATAATTGCAATAAATCCACTTATTTTATGTGGAACAGACCAAAAAATATGAGTCGAAAATCTGCACAGCTGAGTGTGTGTGTGTGTGTGTGTGCGTGCAATGTTTGTTGCTGTAGCTATTTCCCCTGAAAAGAATTAATTTAAATGTGCACACAGCTGCTTTTACCAACTATTATGGGAACATCCTCTATGAGACACACTGATGAGGTCATCCTAACAAAAGTGCACTATCTACGCTAAAGAGTCAGACTTCCCCCATGGTGCTTGCAACTAGTACATTCCTCTATAGATTGTGTAACTAGATAGGTAGGAGGTGCAATGCCCAACAAGGAAGTTTTGTATGTTAGGGTGTGTGTGTGTGTGGAGAGTGTAGCAATGCATACTGTTTGTACTCTCATGAGTACAATTTTCTAGACATTACTTAAAGAAAACATTGTTTTTTTAGGCAATACTCTATCCACAAATGTGTAAATTAATGCTTCAAATAAGAGTGTTATGTGCTGAAGAAATATCTATTTAATGTGTTTAGAGGGAAAGTGATGCAAACATTTAAGTAGAGTGGGAGGAGAACATTTCCATTTTTCAAATTACAGTTGTATTGTATGGCATCAATAAGAGCACAAATTACATTGTATTGTTTGTCTACATCCTGGTTCATCACATGATTAGGTAATTGTTTTGTAAGTGAGACATCGCTATTGAAATGTCAGACTTCTATAATGCTCGCATGTCTTTCACTTTTCTCTCAAATCTGTAACTAAATAGGTAGAATGTTTAAATATAGCAGTGCTTAACTTCTGCAAGTGTGAATGAATTCATGATTTTTTTATGCATATTTGCAGTGACAACTTTTACAACCTCTGATGGCTCTAAAGCTAATGTTATCAGATACATCTCCTTGACACTAACTGCTAATGTCATCTCTTCATAGATGCTGTATGTTTTGATTTTACCTATTATTCTCCTGTGGCACTGGCTGCTGATAATGTGCTAAATAGATGGTGGGAATGGATAGATAGGTGGTTTGATTCCATCACTGCTTCAATAGTATGGCAGCGATTACTGCCATATAACATCATAACCACCTTTATGTATATTTCTAATTATGAGATTGACTTACAGTGGCACTCTGTGACACTAACAATTCCTAGCATCTGCAAGATAAATACATTTTTGGCCACATAATGATTACATATTGCTAATATCACATTTGGAGTGCAAATTATCCTGCATTACATGACTTTGATAATGTGCTTTGTACATTGTGTAAATACATATGAAGGATTGTTGAGGCCAGCTGTGAGTGTGTCTTTCACTCTCATGCTGTGTATACTATTCTTCATAGGCATATATGATGTGTACCTATACTGTGTTATTGTGCACTTCGAACACTTTTTAGCATAAACATCAAGTTAATAAACAACCGTGCATTGTCTCACATATAACTCAACATGGTCATGTGGTGCTTGCGATTCAAGCACTAATGTTTAACTTGTGATCTCGGGTAGTAATTTCAAATCCATTCATTACTGCTCAGACTATGTTGTGTCAGCGTTATTATGACTGACTGTACATGTCACTATCACTGTTGTCAAGCACATTTGCTTTGTAGACACATAGATGATGATCCTCTTACTAAAAATTATGACAAATCATCACATACCAATGCTTTTATTCAGAGTAATGATGACATGTGATTACATTTTCATTATATAACTTATGTAGGAGGTGTTATCCTTTTGCACAAGGGAATAAGCCCACATGCTGTCTGTTGTTGAGTTACTATAGCAGTTACAGGCACATGGATCCCTTGCAGCAATAATGTGACATATGCTTTCACATAATGAAATATCTCCAAATTGCACTGACATTTCGTCTGTGGTGCATTCATCCTGTAGAATATCATGTATTGTCTGTTGCGGATTATACTGTAATGCATAAATGGCATCCACAACAGTTATAAATGTGTCCCTTTACAGTGTGAGAGTCCTCCACCATCCCTATCATGTCAGAGATTGTTACATCTGATGTAATAAGTTAGCATAGCTGGAGTGTCATAATAGTTTTAAGACTTTCATTGTGGCACTTGTCGGTCATCCACATGTCATTAGTTAGTAGAGTCACATGGCTTGCTGTTCACTTTCTGATAGGGGCACCATTATATGGCTGTACTAACGTTACATAAACACTATTGTATCTAGTTATTCATATCCATTTTTATGCTGGGACAACGATATATCATCACAAGTTGTGACAGCATGGCAGTGAAATGCTAGTTTGGGGCATGTCATGCTGGGAGTGCTACTGTGGTTATGTGCATTGAGTACTGGCTTGTACACAGACAGACTGTGCTTCAATTCTGGGACAGTGTGTGCCCTACATGATGGAAATAGCTTCCTTATCAAAGAAACAGTCATTTTACAATGGTCACTGCTGTGTGAAGAGTAACAAGTGTAACTCCTTTCCAGCACTGTGAATAAATCTGATAGTTCATATTATATTCATACCTCCTGTCTTAATGCACACATTCAGTTCAGTTATTTGTGACAGCCTCCATTGCTATCTCATGTGACACATGCTGCCAGTACAGAGGTGTGGAGAGAGTATTGTATAATAGGTAGGGGTTTGAATCTGGTAACATTTGTCTGCCAGACAACAGTACCTTACAAACAGACAAAATATTTATGGCACACTCAAAAGGCCACCTTTTTCTGGCATTTTCCTACCAGGTAGGTCATCCATACCTTACATGGTCAGAACTTGCTGTAAATTCTTCATGACATGACAGATGCTTATATTTCTGTGGTGACAATGACTGGCATGCATCTCTCTATCTGCTCTGACATATGTTTGAAAATGACATGCTGCAACTGTTTCTTATATCATTCATTGCTCATATGCATTACTGATTCACAAGAAAATTATGGTCAGTATTATATCTTTTCTTCCGGACATGTGTTTAATACTGTAATAGTTTTCATCACATTATGCAACTTAATGGCAGATTGATTCATAAACATTTCTTGCTGTATGGCATGCTCCCAGACCATCAGAAACTGTGATTGGTCCTCTGTTATAATATTTTCTATCATGTTGCTGCTGTTGAATTGCTATTATGTGACTGTTCCCTGTAATTCATTTGTCATGGCAATCAGCATTGGCAAAAATGGACTCCTGACAGGCCGTCTGCTCTGTCTTGTCATATGTCACTTATGTATGCTGCTTGTTATTAGAATAGCATTTACTATTTACATTATTATAGAACACTTGTATGTGTATTACATGCTCATACATGAACCCCTTTCATAGTGGTGCAACTGGCATTTCTTTGAAAAAAATGTCCATTTATGATTTAGCTGATATTACAGCTGTGAAGTCTTTTTGTTCTCATATATACACGCTGAAGTGGAGAATACAGCAGCTGTGTCAGTTTTCATACATAAATTCCCTGTATATAGGTTCATAGGTAGGTACTAAGCTATCTGCCCAAGGGCATTTGTAAGCCTAGCAAGAGTGTGTCAGCTTTCGATGCCCCATTGATTAATTAACTGATCCTCTGTCAAGCAGAGCCAATGAAGTGATCCCAGGAGTGTATTTTCTGTTACCCATCCACTCGTCAAGGTTTCTTTTGAAGAGTGTTAGTGAGGGGCTCTGATTAATGTAGTTTGGAATTTTGTTCCAAAGCATGGGGAGTCTCTGTGGCAGGAATCTATCCCGCCAGCATGTTTTAGTTATTGCTGTAACGAGGTTTAGCTCACTAGAGCACGTGGAGCGCAGTGACTTGGATTTCTTTAGGTGGAGCATGTCCATCAATTCTGAGTTGGACATGGCTTTGTAAGTCAGGCAGAGATCACCTCTGAGTAAGCGATATGCCATTGAGTACAGCCAGAGTTTTTTCAGTCGGGCTGCATAGGACATATGTTTGAGGCCAGTAATCCTCTTGGTGAGGTACTTTTGTGGTCTTTCCAGCTGTTGGAAGTGTCTTGTGAGGTACATCCCAAATGGGGCATTGTAATCTATGATGAGTCTAATGAGTGACAAGTAGAGTGGCATTATAATCTCTTTATTTCTAGATGCGAACCCTTTAGCAATTAGATGGCCCACATAGAAGGATTTCCTAACTACTTTGGCAATATGATTGTCAAAGGAGAGATTACTATCTACCTGGGTCCCCAGATCTCTTATTACCTCTTCTGTACTAAGGGGGCTGCCACCTATGTGGTAATTTGTGGGTGTTTTGTTCTTCCCAAATGGGATGACTATTCATTTTATGGCATTTAGCTTGAGGCCATGACTTTGACACCAGGTGTCTGTCTCAGTAAGGCCCTTTTGGAGGATGTCCATGTCAGCCGGAGAGTCACTGATGGCTCCCAGTTTGCAGTCATCAGTGAATTTGGTTAGCCATAGTCCTCCTGTGTTTGTCTGTACTTCTGAGAAGTATATGCCTAACAGTAGGGGCCCCAGGACCAAGCCTTGTGGGACACCATTTGTGACTGGTTTAGAGTCAGACCTGGAGCCTGCTATTCTTACCATGTGAGTTCTGTCTGTAAGCCAGTTGGCAACCCATCTCGTGACATAGGGGTTTATGTTCAGGCTAGTGAGTTTTTCTTTAATACCTGAGTGAGGAATGGTGTCAAAAGCCTTAGCGAGGTAAAGGTAGGTTGTGTGAACCACCTTTCCCTCATCTATGGCCTTGATGACTGTCTTGAAGAAGTCAACCAGGTTTAGTAGGCATGATCTGCCCTTAACAAAGCCAAACTGGTTCGGGACAAGTGTTTGGAGGTTCCCAACGTCTTTGTTAATGAGTTCCATGATGATGTGCTCCATAGCCTTGAAGACCAGGCTAGTTAGGCTTATGGGGTGATAGTTACCAGGGTCAGTTGTGGCCCCCTCCTTTGTGGAGAGGAATAACCGTTGCTGAGCGCCATTCTATGGGCACGTAGCCTGTGGAGAGGCTGAGGTTGAACAGCGTGTTTAGGTGGGGGATTAGTTCGTTCTGTAGTTCGTGCAAGGCGCAGCCTGGGATACCATCTGGCCCCATTGAAGCTGAGTTTTTGGCTTTTGAAAGGGCTGTTTTCACCTGTGCGTCTGTGATTTATGGGACACTACACTTTTCCGGTATTGTTGTGGGCCCTTTTGGGGGTGAGAGGGGGGTGAAGTTTGCACTGAATATATCTGCCAGGATGTTGGCAATATCAGTAGGTTCAGTATATTCTGTGCTATTTTGCACTAGTTCAGTGCATATCTGTGAGTTGCCACTTAGATTCTTAACATAGCTAAAGAAGGCTTTGTGGTTATCTTTTGAATCCTTGGCTATTTTTCTTTTGATGTTAGCCTTGGATGATTTTATGAGGGACCATAGTTTCTTACTGACACTGATCAGGGATGTCTTTCCTTCTTGGGATTTGCTTTTTTTCTGAACTAGTTTCCTCCTCCTCCTTCTATTGTATAGCCTGTTTATGGCAGGGGTCCACCAAACTGGTTTCCTTCTCATAGAGGAGTGATTATTTGTTTTGCTAGGGATGGCATGATCCATGCATCCTTGTAGGTGCTCATAGAGTGCATTTGTAAAGGTTTCTGCATCTTGGGCAGCGTTATCCTTTAGTGTGGGGGCTGTGAAACTTACTACCTCTGTCTTAAGGAAGGTGAAGTTTGCTTTAGAAAAGTTTTTACTGTGGTTTCCTTGGTTGGGCATGATGGTGGGGTGTGGACATCCAGAGTGATTTGTTTATGGTCTGATCTAACCAGTGACGGGTTGACCTCCAGTGTGGAACACCTGTCCCCCATGTTGGTGATGACCAGGTCCAATATGTTTTTCTGGTAGGGGAGTTTACCAGCTGATTCAGAGTGTTTGAGTTGATAAATTCCAGAAAGCGCTGGGCCTGGGAGTTTGTACTCAAGTAGTTCTCCCAGTTAATGGTAGGGTAATTGATATCGCCCAATATCAGGATGTTCGGTAGGACCTTCATGTTTTCCAGTGTCTCCAGAAAGGTGGAGTGGTGGTCCTGGGTCATGGAGGGTGACCTGTAGCAGGCCACAATTTGCATTGCAGATTTGCCCAATGTTAGTTGCACATGGACGATCTCAGAGGTATCATGCTGTGCCACTAACCTGGAGGTGTAGGTATCCTTGATGAATATGGATACACTCCCTCCTTTTATGTTTCTGTCCATGTTCTGTGGCCGAAACGTGTGGTATGAGTTGTAGCCCGGTAGTGCTGGGGTGCTCTCTGGAGCCTTGAACAAGGTTTCAGTTACTGCACAGATGTCAACGTTATCCATACTGAGGAGTGCTTAGAGCGTGTGCATTTTGAGATTTAAACTCCTGGCGTTGAGTAGCATAACCCTCAGTTTTTTGTTAATTGTGCTGTTTACGGAGGTGGGTTTGACTTTTGAGCCTTGCCTAAAAAAGGCACTATGGGGACAGCAAGAGCCTTGGCCAGTATTCGAAAGCCTAGGGGTGACAGGTGCAAGCCATCTCTTGAGAAGCAACGTGGCTCATTGAGCATGTTGTCCAAGGCTGACAGACACTGTATCCCCTTTGAATGACACTAGAAGCTTAGCCAATTGCTGAAATTGATAATTTTTTCTTTATACTGAAGTATCATTCTTGGTGAGGGCAATATGCTACTCATTCTCAGGGTCATACCAGCCTGGACTACATGATCAGAGAGCTCTTCCATGTCTCTTTTCATATAGTCCAGGGAGGTACATCTCAGGTCATTCACACCAACATGAACAATGACAGTCATATTTGTAATTGTTCTGGAGTTACCGGAGTGCTTGTGTTATGTGGCAGATTCTGGCTCCCGACAGGCAGCTAACAGTAACCTTCTGCTTGTCCAGCTTAGTGAGTGGGATGAAAGCTTGCCTGACTATAGAGTCACCTATTGCTAGTGTGTTAGGTATGTTATTTTGCCTTAAGGGCTGTGATTGTGCGGCACACTGATTTTGTGTTTTATGTGTTGTCTGGTTTGTGACAGGAGGTGCAGGTTGTTTGGGTGTCTGCTTTGGGGGTCTCTGATGCTTTTGCAAGTCTTTATTTAGAGCCTCTGAGTATGATTTTGTGTATTTATGTGTATTTTTTGCCAGTGCTGTTTTAGTAGGTCTATGTGTGGCTGGAGGTGTGGTGCAAGTGTTAACCTTCCCCTCTTGACTGTCTGTTCCAGTCTTGGGTGGAGACAGCCAAGGGAGCCCGCAGGATTTTTTGCAGGGGGGGTGCAAACCCAGAGCCCCACCCACACAGCCCGAGAGCCCTGCCCATGCAGCCCCACCCCCTCTACCCACACAGCCATTCCAGTGTCCCATTACTTAGATATTTCTCCCCATTTGTCATAAACACTGTTCAAATCTTTCAGTGTGCATACTGTTTTATGCTTTACTTCTACAATGATTACAGATATTTGGACTTCATTTACAACTTTTATTTCAAATTTTATAGCACAAACACTGATAGACATTTACTAAACTTAAACAAAGCAATAGTCTTACAATGAAAACAGACTTAGCATTAAAAGTTTTCTACCTTTGAAACCCACATTCACTGAAACAGCAGTGAAACCCACATTCAAAGAAAATGCATCTGGCCAGTGGCAGGGTAAGTTTACTTTTGGGCTGTTTTCAAATCATAGGCTCCTTGCACACATTGTTAGAACCATGCATAAGTTCTTTGATTCACCTTCCTGACTGTATTACTTATACTATGTAATAACTGAATTATATCCCTTGTATAGTACAGCACCACTTGTTAGAGTGTGCTTTAAATGTATAGTTCTGAATACTTTTCCTTTAAGAAATGAAACAAATCATACAAACTAATGACACCCTGCCCAATTCAGAGCATTTCAACCCTAAAGGGCCACTCAAACTTCTGTCATACAATCCACCAATATCAATCAATATGCAGAATTTCTGCAGAAGTAAAAGTCATCAGAATAATTCCACATTAAAGAGATCTGAAACCAATGAAGAGGTTGTTGCTCGAAAACAACTTTATATTTCAGCGTTTCATTTACAGATTCAGTGCCTGTTGCCCTTGAAGAATAAATTGCCTAGGTTACACTAAAAGAAATGGTCTGAAACTCAAATGTGTCATTTATTTAGCAACTTTAATCCTTAGCTCATCCCAGTGATTTGTCAAAAACAGAATTTTTATGAGGAACAGACCAAAAATATAATGCACAAATCTGAACATTCTGTGAAAATCTATATAGCTGAGAAGTATTAGTCACACACATTCATCCATCTACCTCCTTAGAAAGTGGGATAGAACAACATGTTTTGCATTGGTATGCATTTTCTGAAAGATATGAAGTCTAAAGCTCACATTTCTGCCATTATGTTTGGAGTTAAGTCCTCAATGATTTGCCAGAAAAACACAATTTTATAAGAAAGAAACTGAAAATATGAGGCAAAAATCTGGATAATTGCACGGTATGACCACACACACACACACACAAACACACACACACACCCCAAACTAGGGACACATTTAGAAAGTTGCTAGAATAACAGGATTTGTTTTAGAATATATTTTCTGAAGGATATCAGGATATCAAGTCTGAAACTTAAATGTATGTCATTTATTTAGTAACTTTAATCCTTAGCTCATCCCCGTGATTTGTCAAAAACAGAATTTTTATGAGGAACAGACCAAAAATATAATGCACAAATCTGAACATTCTGTGAAAATCTGTATAATTGAGAAGTATTAGTCACACACATTCATCCATCTACCTCCTTAGAATGTGGGATAGAACATGTTTTGCATTAGTATACATTTTCTGAAAGATATGAAGTATAAAGCTTAAATTTCTGCCATTATGTTCTGAGTTCAGTCCTCAAATATGAAAATATGAGGCAAAAATCTGGATAATTGCATGGTATGAACCCCCACCACACACACACACACACACACACACATGCCCACACACGCCCCCAAACTAAGGACACATTTAGAAAGTTGCTAGAATAACAGGATTTGTTTTAGAATATATTTTCTGAAGGATATAAAGTCTGAAACTCAAATGTATGTCATTTATTTAGTAACTTTAATCCTTAGCTCATGACAGTGATTTGTCAAAAACAGAATTTTTATGAAGAACAGACCAAAAATATAATGCGCAAATCTGAACATTCTGTGAAAATCTGTATAGTTGAGAAGTATTAGTCACACACTCATCCCTCTACCTCCTTAGAAAGTGGGATAGAACAACATGTTTTGCATTAGTATGCATTTTCTGAAAGATATGAAGTCTAAAGCTCAAATTTCTGCCATTGTGTTCTGAGTTCAGTCCTCAATGATTTGCCAGAAAAACACAATTTTATGAGAAAGAAACCGAAAATATGAGGCAAAAATCTGGATAATTGCATGGTATGAACACACACACACACACACACACACACTCCTACCTCCCTCTTTCTCTGTCTACACGGTCAGTAACATTCTCACAGGGCTCTTACACCCAAAATCACCAAACAATGTCTCTGTTATCAGGACAAACTCTACATTAACATTTTCCTTAGACAACCTACACATGTACGGAAACTAAAGACATCCTATATTTTTAAGAAATGGCTTAAGCTGCATGAATGCTTCTGCCATCAAGAAAAACTCCACATTAGCATTTTCTTGGATATCAAATGTTAGTCTCTCCTCAAAAAATGAAGTAAAACTAAAATGCAGTACATTTTTTTCCAAGACTAAGTTTGTATCTCTAATGACTCCTATAGCCGTCTGTATCAAGATGCAAGTACGCTACCTGCTCTGCTACTAACAGATACATTTGGGAACCAATGCAGTTGTCCTTAGGGTTCCTTAGAGGGCTGAAGATATACTCTACATCAGGCTATTTGTCATGCTATTGTATAAAAGAATGGTGGCAAATAAGTAGGCTTTAGGGTAATGTATTAGGCTAAGACAGAGGACAGTACACAGCGTGCATTAGGAAACCAAGCCTATTTTGGTGAAAGAATGTTTAGTACGGGTGTCCATTCTGGTCAGTTCTGACAGCAGTGCTTCTGAATTTCATTACAACTGATTTAAAGATACATGAGAAGACTACTGGCACAGTTTGAAATTGAAACAGCTAATAATAAATGGAATACAAAAATCTTCAAAGGAAAGAACTGAAATGAACTATGTAATTGAAGGAGAGGTAGCAGCATTAACTAAAATGGAAAAGCTCCGGAAGTTTTTATATTTAGTCACATGGAATGTGTTGAAAGAAAACTTGTAGAACGGATTGAGGGATACAGTTTTCCTCTAGGAAGACATGCCACCAGAACAAAATATTAAGTTTGAGAGCTCAGAGTACTGCATTTAATGTTGCATAACTCACATCTGCAAGACCTACCTATGAACCTATCTTCATTAGCACTCTTCAGGAAAAATCTTGATGAGTGGATGGGAAATAGGAAATACACCCCGGGGATCACTTCTGTGTCTCTGCTCAACAGTGGCACAGGAAAATAACTTTCTTGGGTGGCGTAAGCCAGGGAACCTTGTTGGCTAGGCTTACATAGGCCCTTGGGCCGATAGCCTAGTACCTACCTATGAACCATTTGCTGGAATTTCAAAATATTACGGGACAGACAAAGATGTCATATGAGTCAGCAGATCACAGGCAGATCACAGTACTTATGTTACAAGGAAAACAGCTCAGTTTTACACAATGCATCCTAATATAGCTAAATTAGGTTGATTTGTGCTAGAACTAGAACATAACAGGTGAAATGCAAATGTCTACTTCACATGGCTATACAGCTACTACTCAAAAAAACAAAAAGAAAGAAAAATACAAATGACATCTATTTTAGAGTACAGATCAATAGTATGATCAAAGCTGTTTTGCTATCCCTCTTCTGCAATGTCATTTTTAACTGACGGCAGCGATCAGTCTGACTATTTTTTCAGTCACTTTGCTGTCCCGCACTTTAGTCTTCAATTCGCTGCATGCAGTTTGGTTATACACGTTGCACAGCAATATGGCAACCCAGCCATGACATGCCTAATGAAGACTAGCAGACCTTATCCTTGGGTAATCCATTCTTTATTTATAGTATTATCCTTTCAGTCACAACTGCTTACTTAGTTCCTCACTAATAGAGTTCTTGTAACAGCATAAATGACCAAGAAAAATTAGACATTAATGCCTATACAAACTGAAACATCCTATATTACTAACCAAGCTTAATCAATACGTTAACCATGGTCCTCCTCCTACTTATTTTTAGGTTTCTACGGATTCTGCCTATTTTATTAACTATCGCTAGCCATTTATTTCTTTAAAGTAGACTTACATTAAGAAATTTCACGGTCTATGAGCTATGTGGTTACTTGCTTTCTGAAATTTCAGGCAGACTGCTTAGGCCAACTATGTTATCAAGATTTTCTTTGTGACACAATTCCCAATCTTGTAATAAAACATGAAAATAAATGAGAAATGCCACTTTATGGGTTCTTATAAAGTATCTAACAAAACAGCTTCTGGGAAAATATCTGAGGAAATCATAAAATTATATAATGAAAAAATGCCACAGAATAACACATTTTATGAGAGTACCCCTCTGATATTGATATTCCATCTGAATCACCTGCTCTGCACTGCATTTATAAGTTGCTAAACACACAAAACTGTATTTTTAACTTTCTTTCGTCTTGTATTCTTTAGATGCAGATGCCCAGAGCTATGAACAAAAAAAACAGTATGAATTTCTCTGTGGAATTTCATTTTTTTTATATAACACGCTGCTTAAATGTAATTGTAGAATATGTTTGTTATCAAGCGTTCTACATGAGTCCTTCAGGAGGTCAATGAAAACATAGATGGAGAGGAAAATAATATTATTGTTTCATAGTGAAAGTCTTTGATCTTGTGGGATATAAGATGAAGACATAGCAGTCTGGTTTACTTGTAAAGGTACCCTGCTATTCCCAAGCACAGTGGAATGAGTCCCGCTACCCCCCAACAACCACATCTGAGACATCACTTGCCAAAATCCAGCTAATTGCTTTGCAAGTGGCATGACCTGTAATATACTAAAAGAACAAAGAGCTTTTTAATAAAATTTAACCTCCAGAAGCATTCTAGCTAAAATCTGTACGCTGCCTACCATCTCTCAGCATTTTAATTGGCTTGATCATTGCCAACTTACAAACATTTGCAAAGCTGTTTTCTTAGTTTACAGTTAGACAGTTTCAGTCTTTTACTTATTATATTTTATTACAACCTGAAGACTGAGTTTATAAATGCTGGCTTGCTCTTAGCATGACATTAAGAGAACGATGTTTAAAGATTACTGATATGCGAGACTGAAATAAAAACTGTACCCATTCTGACTTACTCTCCATTCAAGAAGACACGTTGTTACCTTTTATTAGCCCCACTTAATTTCTGTTAAGTTTACTTTCCTCTGATTTCATCCGCTCTGCGAGAATTATTTCATGCCTATCATTTGTAATTCCTTATCACATAGCAGATTTTTTAAAGACTCCTGAAACCATCACTAGCTGTGACATACTAGCAATGCAGTTAAGTCTAGGAACGCCAGTCAACATTTTCCAGAAGAAGTGATAGAGCACAGCAGAAAATCTCCTGAATTGTTATAGGTTCACCCTCGACTGTGAAAAGACTGGGGCTTGTGTGCTCCTGCTCCCTGGCATTAGTATAAATCTAAACAATAAGTACTTAATATATGCTGTCAACACACCTACCTCTCCTACATTCGTCCGCACAATCCGAATGTCTTCTGGAATTCAAATTCCCAGTAGGTGCGAAAGATGAAGACGTAAACCATCGGTCGCACAGACAAAAGACAAAAACAGGTCGCAAACACCTGTTGCATCTGTGTGACTGTACAGGATGCAAACGGCGTTCTTAAAGAGGAACACCCTTTAAAAACATTTTTTTTTTTTTAAATTAAAGTACAATTAATTTCTCGGCCAGCCGGTTCCAGGGGGGGGTGCAAGAGCACCCCCTTGCACCTGCCTGCAGGTGCCCATGGAGACAGCTTAGCCTCCAGTTTGGCTGTATAATTGCCTCTTTCACATATATTAGTGTTTTGCGGTAGGAGGAGAGGGTTATCTGTGTACATGAGACATTTGTAACATTGCCTCAAGATACCCAGATTCACCAGCTGGACTGGAGAGTACACCTAAAATTGCCCTTTGGTCATGCCTAAATAGTAGGGTGAGCTGCTTAGTCACTTGGTTGGTGAGGGGTGAATAAAGAGCATTGCCCTGCTGGGCAATATACATCTGCATTCTATGAATTCATCCCATAAAGTATCTTCCGTCCTTGCTAACTATGATCTCAAGTCAGCATTTAATTAATATGTAGAAAACATTTTCACTCCTTTGTTACACTGCAGCTTTATGTCTTTTATTAGCATGTGTGTTTTTATTTATGTGCATAACTATGGGATTGTGAAATGTAATTTTCACAGGTATCACTTTCGCGTACTATTTATGCAATGCACTTATTTTACACTGTCGATAATAGAAGTGTAGTGGTAGTAGCAGCATTATTTTTAAGACAGGTTTGTTAAGTATACTTTAGTTTTATTATGATTTTATTTGCTTGTAGTGATGATTTTACTCATTTTAAGGTTTTCAAATACCGCGGTTTGGTATTTTATGTATTTCATACATTTGCAAAGCATTGGTATTAATGAACTAACACACTATCATTATGATTATTATTACAGCAAAATTATCACCCATAAACACCTAACAACTGTCAAATTTATGCCCAAAGCACGGGCGCTACAACAGGGGTTCCATTCATTCATTTGAGTGGGATTTATTTGAGCGGATTTTGTTGCTAAAATTGTCACGAAAACCTATTTCATTTAACTAAAGGTGTAATTGTTTAATTGTTTGAGCAATTCAATGCAGCACTTCAATTAATTTATTATCAAAATGATATACAAGCATTGTATTGTGTGTATAGGTTTACACTTGAAAAAGCCCGTTACAAACAGGTGAAAGCGCTTGTGGTTGGAGTTGTTTTTTCCGTTTTGTTGATTAAATACTATTCTTGCTAACAACAGCTGTTCGCTTGAAGTGGATTTCTATTGACTTTTCCATCTGAAGAGCATTTTCAACACGCTAACTGCATTGTTTTAAGCCTTTATTTACAGCAGAGTGAGGTGTTTGGCTTTCCGCATTTGTGTTTCTTGGTTTATTACTTGCTGCTTACTGCTCGATAACTATGGGATTGTCATTGACATTAATTATCATTACATCAGTATTGCTGGATTTATGTCAGAAATATATCTAATACACTTTTGTCACATATCCCTGCTGCAAAATCTGAGTAAACTTTAAACATTTCCCCTTCAACAATAATCATTAAGCATTACACAGTTTAGTATACTATTTCCCCCATTTCAATTCCCCATCTCCTGTATTCTTTCCCTTAATATGTCTGGGCTACAATGCATGCTCATATGTGAGCACTGTCTATATGCGAATCGTTTTGTTACATTCTGTGCTCATGCTTGCATGGCCACAAACACAATTGCTGGCCACTAAAAGGTGCTTGCAAATGTGTAGGTGTGATGAACAGCATGGATATCGGATTAGTGTTGCTGCTCATCACACTATCATGCTTACATCATGTAGGTGTAGCACAATATCTGCACAATTGTTAATGAATCCCAGGAATGGTTATGACAAGCTTACAGACAGGTTCTTATGTCTTATAGACTGTTATAAAAAAGAAAACTGCATGCAGCCACAGAAAGGGTAGTCACCATCAAGCTGTACTGGAAGTCACCTAACAGCTTTAAAAGCACACACATGGTGCTACCACACAAATGGCATTCTGAAGCAGTGTACCATTCAAAACAGCTTAAATACAGCAATGTTATATTTACCTCTCAATCTCGGTAATGTAACTCAGAAAGGTTACGTGACGTCATCAGTTTACCATGCCATTCTCTTCCCGAAAAAAACAAATAAGTAAACATCAGTCTGTGTCCTATGTGTTATCAATATATGTTAAACTAGCAGTTATGAAACTTTCTGAACTAAACTATCTTAAGCAGCAGAACTGTTTTGGTTTTTACTAATTTATTGTAAAAATGTCTCATTTGGGTAGTGGAACAATCATACTTGTTATTTTAACAATATCATCTATTGAAAGGCTTACGGTATGCCTTTGGGCAAGCTTTATAAAAATGTGTAGACATATAGAACATCAAACTGCAGATAGGGTCTGAATGGAGGATGGAGAGATGATTAGGGTCTGAATAGACAGATGATAAAATCAGCAAAAGAGGAGAAGGATTGCTGGAAGTGAATTCATCCTCAAGTCTTGGTGAGTACCTTCACAAGGTAGACCATGTTTTTCACAAAATCTCACCAAAATTATGCTGATATATAGACTGCATTTTATATAGCATATATCATGGACAGAAGTAGGCTAAAAATAAAGAAAACAGCTGGGTACACAAGTCACTAGATAACAAAATGCCCAATCTTGGTAAGAGCACTGGTACCAAGACTGGAAAAAATGACAGTGTATAATCCTCAAGACATGGAAATATTCTTACAATGGGACTAGGCCAGGCCCAGGAGGAGGATGACCCCCCCCCCCTGTTGTTGAAGGAGAAATCCACAAAAATCACAAAAACTGTTAGGCCAAAAAGAAAACATACAGATAACAGAGTGGACTATTGAGGATGAGAAAGAAATTATGCATTGTTACTATTATGCAAAAAGGCCAGAATTAGCAGACAAAAGATATATGAAAAGATTGAGAGAAATTAGAGAAAGAAAATACTTCCACAAGAAAAAACTGTCAGAAGCTTCAAATAAAAAAACTTATTAATACAACAGATCCATGAAAAACACTATCTAGACCAAGAAACATTGTGCTATTTGGAAAAAGAAATCACTGAGGAAGTGTAAAAATTTAAAGAATAAAATTTAGAGACGTTTGAAGGGTATAAAAAAGAAATATGGATATGGGAAAGAAAGAGAGATGTGATATGCTGCGAAATTTATGCAAAGGAGAAAGCCAAATTAATCAAGACAAAAAAGGAAACCCTAAAGATGTTTGAAGATAAATATAGGCAAAGGCATCCAGATATGGAAAATTTCATAATAAAAAAATATAAGATTGCAAAGAGGAAAGTAGAACAGAAGATTAGTCAACTAGATGTTAAAAAAAATAGAAGATGAAGTTATGGAAAATTTGCAAAGTGCAGGATTCAGTGTAGAAAGTCTAACACAGGTCATATCACAGTATGATGGAAAAATTAGTCCCCAAAGTAAGGAAAAACAAGAGGAGCAGGAGACATCTGAAAAAGAAATATGGACAAGGGAAAGAAAAAGATTTAATATGGTGCAATATTGATGCAAAGGAGAAAGCAAAACTAATCACTGCAAAAAGAGCTGCACCAAAGATATTTGAAGAGAAATATAGGCAAAGTCATCTGGACATGGAAAATTTTACAATACAAAAAAAAAAAAGGAAAAGTAGAAAAGAGGATTAGTAATGGAGAAGTTAAAGAAATGGAAACTGAGGTTATGGATTACCTGCAAAGTGAAGGATTTAGTGTAGAAAATATAACTCCAATGACAATACAACAGGATAGAGCAATGGAGACCCAATTTAAGGAGAAATTGACATATGAAGATACTTTGGAGCCTCCCATAGGAAACCAGTACAAAGGTTCAGTTTGAGCTGTACAGCTGAGAAAGAACAGGAAATTGTGGCAACACTGACACAGTCAATGTCGTGGAGTGATAGGCCAGTGAGTTCCATATGAAAGAGCAACGGATGACATAGGGTGAAACTGAAGAGAACGTGGCACAGGAAGAAGATCTGGAACTTTCTATAGAATACCAACAGGAAATGGCCAACAAAGAATGTGCCCTCTGTTTAGAAGAAAATGATCTAAGAGAAGAGTTGCTTGATTTAACAGAGATGGCTATACATATTAAGATCAATGAAAGAAATAGACTGCAGAAGGTCAGTAAAACCCAAAAAGTTAGAAGTCTGATAAAACAAATGAACACAGTAATTAGGACTGCCACAGATATTTATGGGATATAACAGAAGTAAAGAGGATACATTACTTGTGCAGCCAAATTAATAACAGATAAAGTCCTACCACAAGAACACAGGATAGTAAGGGAAAGGATGAGGAGAAACTGAATGCCATCATGGAAGTAGCGAACAAAGAAAACTATAAAGCAATTAAGCAAGAAGTGCCACTATTAGAAGAGGGAACAGATAAACAAAAATAGTCAGAAAGATAGACGTGATAAAAGCAATGCGTAGTATTATAACAGATAAGGATTTATCATGCACTATCGCAAATAATGAATGAAAAATATCAGTTCAAGCATAAAAACTTAGAAGAAAAGAAGAAGGAAAAGTACAAATAAGCAAGTTATTGATGACCCAAAAAGTTTTAGAGAACTGGGAAACAAGGTAAAAGGAACTGAAAGACCAGCAAAAAAAGAAGAAATGGATACATTTTGGAGAAATATTTATTAAGATCCCGTGGAACATAAAGATGCTAAATGGATAGAAAAAGTAAAAGAAAGAATAAGAAGTTCAAATTTATAGGATATGAAATGGGATGAAGTAACAGCCAAAGAGACTGAAACAAAGTTAAGAAAAGCCTCTAACTGGAAAAACCCAGGCCCAGATGCAGTACCTAACATCTGGTTAAAAGTATTAATATCTTTGCACGGAGATTTAGCCATAAGTAAGAACTATTTATATGTGCACTCCAGACACCAGCTTGGCTAACAACAGGAAATACAATGCTCCTACTTAAGAGTGAACCTGCAAGCTACCCTAAAAACTATAGACCAATTACTTGCCTTCCAATGACATATAAACTATACATTGGAATTGATGCTGATAGAGTTTATAGTCATTTAGAAGAAAACTCAATTATGACACTAGAACAAAAGGGTATATGGAATGAAGGATCATTTGTTGTTAAATAAAGTCATAGTGGAGAACTGCAAACAGAGGAAGAATCCAAGTATGGCATAGATAGACTACAAAAAAGCATTTGACTATCTCACATTCATGGATAAAATAGTACTTAAAATATATAAGATACACCCTACACTGATAAACTATGAAACAGTGGCAAACCACTTTGCAGTTAAGCCATGATAAAGGGCAAATTATTATTCCAGGGATAAAAATCCAAAGGGGGATATTGAGTCACCCCTGCTCTTTTGCCTTGCCCTTAACCCATTAAGCTGTCTGCTTAACAGATTAGGTCATGGCTATAATTGGGCTCCCAGAAAGCAAAAAAGTGTAAAGACTTCTCATCTTTGTTGAAGATTTAAAACTGTATAGCTAATCAGATGAAGAACTGAAAGCACAACTACAAGTAGTCAAAACTTTTTCAGATGATATAAGAATGGCCTTTGGTCTTGATAAATGTGCAAAAGCAATCTTCAAAGCAGGAAAGCTGCAGCACCAAGAAAACATGGGTTTGGGTCAAGAATGTGATATAAAAGAACTTGAGCAAGAGAGAGTGTATAAATATTTGGGAATTGATGAAGGATCATCAATAAAACATGAACAAATGCAAATAAAACTCAGTAAGGAATATTTTAGAAGACTTAAGTTAATCCTGAAAACAGCTTTGACATCTAGGAACAAAGTTCTAGCTATAAACCAATTTGTTCTTCCTATCCTAACTTACAGTTTTGGAGTGATTGACTGGCCCCAAAAGGTGTTGGATAGATTAGACAGGAAAACAAGAAGGATGTTTCATGCTCATCAAATGATTCATAAAAATCAGTGCATACCAAGATTATATATTCCCCATTCCAAAGGAAGTATGAGTCTCCTTGAAATTGATTACATGTATAGATCTGCAATCATGGGAATGCATACATATCTGTTGACCTCACAAGACCCAAACATAGTGATAGTTTTGAAACATGAGGAGAATAAATTTAAGATGACTTCCCTTCTTAGTCTAGCAGAAACCTATGTGTCAAGCGGGAAAGGAAATCAAACCAGAAGTAGATAAAAATCAGGCAGCAACTGAATGTTCCAAAATACAAAAGAAAGGTAAAGGGTCAGATGAGAAGGCAAGAAATGTGGAAAATGCATAAATATAGTTGCAAGTATAGAAAATTCCTGTAATATTCTCATGCTGATCAGGATCAAATGCAGGAGTGGTTAAAGAGAGGCAAATTCAAACCAAAGGATGAAAGGTTAATATTGGCAGCCCAAGACAGTGGACTATATACATGTTGGTTTACAAAGTCTATTGAACATATGGGAGAAACAGACAAATGTAGATTTTGTAAAACAGAATTGGAAACAGTTGCACACCTTGTTGTTGGTTGACATACCAATGGCCAAAGATTGTATATTGAAAGGCATAATAATGTGTCACGACTGTTGCAGTGGGGATTGTGCAAACATTACAATATTAAAGTAGTTGAAAAACACTGGAAACATGAGACACAAAGCATCATAGAAAATTATGAATGGGATCACCCATTACCAACAGTTCAAAAGGTAGATGTGAGAAAACCAGATATAGGGGTTCATGAAAAGACAAAAGAAGCACTGATCATTGAAATCTCTACACCCAGTGACTACAGTGTCTTGTGTACAGAGACATAAAGTTGTAAAATATCAGGATTTGTAGTTAGAAATGAGAGCAATGTGAAAGGATACACAGACAGTTCCAATAGTAGTAGGAGCAACAGGCTTTATAAGAAAGAATCTACAATCATATTTAGATATGTTACCAATACATATAACATAAAAAAGAATCTACAGTCATATTTAGATATGTTACTGATACATGTAACTCCATGCGAACTGCAGGAGGAGTCATTACTGGGCACACTGCAGGTGCTGCAAAGAGCACTTCTGGCTGACATCAAAGATTGAAACAATAATAATTTCATGAACTTTAATCATACTTTGAGACTTAGGAATGGGGTCTATTCCCATCATGGTATTAGAAACCCAAAAGATTTGGAGAAATTAAAAAGACAGATATAAAACACAGGCATTCAAATAAAAAAGGAGAGACAATAAAAGACTGTCAAAAATATTTTACTACACACTACACATTTTCTTTATAGTAACAGTATTTTTTTTTTGTGTGGGGGTTACTTTTCCCACTTACTCCCTCCCCTTTTATAGAGAGTTGGAAAATTGTAAGTTTTTGAATAATGGCAGCCCCCATTACAAACAGAATTATGTTTACTGTAGTGAAAAAAATCTAGTAAGCATGAAGGGTTTTTCAGAAATCAAAATGGCAATACCTACAATACCCACACTTATGTGCCACTATTTGTATGTGAGATGCTACACAAATAGCCCTTACAGTTTTTATCAGACTCAACTTAAGGGTGGTAGCAAAAAGCTGTTACATACCTTGTGCTGCCACACTACTGTTTTCTTTAATGAAATTATCACAAATGGGCAGCTAAATCTCCACAGATATTACAAAGGATGTAATCTAGTCTCTGATCACAATCCATGTTATGCAACCTCAAAATGAATATCGAGAGTCTCCTGTTGTGGCCACTCTGTGGCATAGAAGGATAAAACCGATTATACCACAGATGCCTCAAATCTGAGTGACAGTTTGGATGCATGTAGGAGCTGGATGGGGAGTCTGGGCATGCAGCTTCTGCCACCTCATCTATCCTGAGGAGCGAGATCCAGTTCTGGCTCACAAGTGCGACCCCTAGCAGGAGCACTAGGCATTACCCAAAAGAGTTTGAGCCTGTTGAGCTGGCTGGGTCACAGTGCATCTTACTCTAGCAGCTGACAGGAATTTGGAATGCATGATAACATTTCAGGAGACAGCAATAAAATTGCTCAGAGCAGCCACTGTGGAGGAAGGGGTGCTCCTAGGTTGACAGGGGAAGGTACCCTAAGGACCAGCAAGGGAAAATATCCCACTTCTTACCACCTGACATTCTTCAGGGAATGGAGAGCCAATTAGGATTCTCAGACAGAAATAAATGGCCCATAGTGCTCTCTCCTAGCCTGGGAATGTGGCAAAAAGTGGATCAAAAATTGGGTGAAGGTAGTGTAGCCACTGAGAAAGGTCATAGAGATATAAAAAAAAAGTCTCCTCTCAAGCTTTACTCTTAAAGTGCATTTTTTGACACTTGTTCCTGAATACATAGTAATGTGGTCTTGATTAGTGATCAGATCATAGTTCCATGTACAATTTGTAACCTGATTTATCAAAATTTGGGCATCAAATGAGAATTGGCTGCTTGAAGCTCATTTGTTTGAGTTTTGGCAAAATAAGAGAGATCATGCTTTTTTTTTCAAGTGGTAGCAGCAACATCAGAGTTATAATTATGTAAGGATGAGTTGTAAACTCTACAAGACGACTACAGGGAGTGAAGACAAACTGCCCAAGAGTGGTTTTGTGTGTATGCTAGTATATTGTGTACATTTTATATGAACTGTGGTCTGCATACATGTGTTCAGTGGTGCATGATATTTCTGATTACTGTATGTTTGGTGTGTGTGCTTATGAGTTTACTGTACATAAGTTTCCACTGGAACACACACTTTTTTTTTTACCAAGGAGACATAGAAGCACAAAGAATTAACCTTCCTCAGAATACAGCAGAATGCAGATGAAAACTTGTGGTATTCAAACCCAAGGCTCCAACTTCCATAGCTATGTTTATAGTCCCCTTACATTGAAATATCCTGTTCAAAAACAGCCTTCTACCAGTAAAGGAAGACCATTGTTCAAACCCTCCAGAAACTGCTGTGCACTAATCCTAAAGAAGAAAGCCAAGGACTTTACCAAAACATAGAAAATGTACCATATAAGGAAACCTGCCCCAATAAGAGAATTTTTGCAAAACATTTCCCATGCATAAGATGAGTGTTAAAAAGGACATGCAAACAATGTATCTCACTTTCACCTGGAACACTGACACATCAAAATGTAGCTCAAGTAGGAAACTGAGGAAGGGAATTCTAATAGTGGGATTCTGTTTCAAATGAAGTGTTGCAGTAATTTAACTGGCCACAGGAGCTTTTTCCTTAATCACATTTAATATTTTAAAGGTATGCAAGACAAACAGCTTTTTAGATCACTAGGGATTGTAATCTCTACTAAATCAAAACTGACTAAATAAGTTTAAAAAAGAAAATGAGAAAACTATCAATTAGTATCTCTCTCTCTATACACACACACACACACATATATATATATATATATATATATAATAAGGTATGTTCATATGATGAAAGTACATTAGTCTGTATACAGAGGTGGGTTTTCTGGCTTTACAATACACTAGTTAAAACATTAGGATCACAATAGTAATGATATACTGTGGTGGTGGTGCTGCAGTTTCTCAGTTACAGCATCTTCTGTGTAACAGCATGCGTAAATGGGTGTTCCTTCATTGAAGGTTGTGCTTTAGGCCTGGCAAGCCAGTACATAAAATCTACTGCCAATCATTAGCGGACAGACACAAACAATTGATATTGAAATGATAACTTGCAAAGCCATCTTAAGGACAGCTATAGAGAGAATCTGAAAATGTCTTGATCCCCTATGCTGAACTAGTACCCATCCATCACTATAACTAGTTAGTATTACTGTGATGCCCCTGCACTGCCCCAGTAATCAAGAGGCCTCAATCCTCACCACTGGCAGCAGCTAGGGGATGTACACACTGGGAGAATGATAAGTACACACACAGTAAAGTGCAATTTCCCTTAAGAGCACACAGAGATCACAGTCAGTCTGGGGCTGGTTTCTCCCTCTTTCTCCAGATCCCCAATAAGACTCCCCACTGGCACAGCTGTAGGGTTGAGATCTCAGCTGAGTGGCCAAGCCAAAACCTCCAGCACCCTCTCTGAAAAAAACAGTGCTTCGTGTCCTTGCTCAAGTAGCTGATACATACACACACACACACACACACACACTTTGAGGTTTGATTTATATACAAACACACTCCTGGGAAAGGCTGGCACAGGTTTACTAGCTATGCTCCCTTCTGCCCAGACTATAAAGTAAACTACCACCAACCACTCCTATGAGAAACTTTTAAGGCCCTTGCAAAGGTTGTCCAATCTACGGTGTAATGTTATTGTTAATCCAAATGGTAGTCTGACCAAGAGCAAGGCTATTTAGGAGTGGCCTGTACAGTTTCACCAAATACATATGTAAGTACTCTAAGAGCTTAAATATGTCTCACAAATATCAGCCACAAAGATAGGTTTAAATATATTTAGTAATAAATAATAAAAGAACAAGACAATACTAAATATTTAGTCACAGTAACTTCAGAGTTCAAAATCACAGGAAATGTTTAAAACAGCATTGCAGGACAGTCTCAAATAAATACAGAAAACATCTAAACTAATCTTTACTATATTTCTATCTAAAAGAGTTACTATGCCCTAAAAACTTACTTACAGCAAGGCAAATGTGATGACGAGTAGATGTTCTTATTAGGTCAAAGACAAAATACAAAATGCACAGTTTCTCCTGGGAGAGTTTTTAAATTAATATCAAATATTACTACTGGGCTGGCTTGGATGACATCACTTTTGGTCACCTGACTTTAGTTCCAAAGCCAACCCCATTGTCGGAAAGTACAAGCATTTTTAGCATCTTTCTGTGAAAAATACATCTCTCAGATGTTTGCAGATTCTGAAAGTCATAAAACAAAACACTTCTGCATCTCAAACCTAGCAATTACTTCTCTTCCAAGACAATACAAAAAACTTCTAGCTCTAGACATTGTGTCTGCTACACTGAAACTGAGAGACAACTTTTATAGCACAATGGTAAAACATTTTAATTTCAACTTATTTTCTTGAAGTTTTGCAAGTTACCTTTTATGTCCCAGTTTCTACTGATAAAACATATACAGTTACACAATTACAATACTTTATATACATGTCTGTTCTAAGCCAGCAGGGCATGCTGTGGTTACATTTTAGCTCAGTACATAACATACAGTTCTGTATAAATCATATCAATATCCACAAATGATATGGAATTATTTACAAAATTCCAGATAGCTGTGCTGGCAACATCTCCTTCTGTTACATTTTTATATAAATCATATTAATATTCACAAGTTACATATAATTATTTATAAAATTCCAGATAGCTGGGCTGGCAGTATTTCCCTGGTGTCACAATTACTTTTTTACTTAAAGGCTATAGTAGAGACAGACATTTTGAAGTGATTTGTTTTTTAGCAATCTTTCCACAGTAGCTCACTGTATGAAGTCATGTTACCCTTCCATCCCTTTCCTATGTTTGGCCACTATTGTCTAGACTGCAAAATCTTTAATTATGGCCTTGTGTGAGCTGCTGTTGAGGCAATTGTCAGTGTAGTTTTTCCTACATGATATCCTTTTCTTTTTGCTATTAACAAACTCTTATATGGAGCTTTATTATTGTTTTCTTGATTTAGCAAGCAACAACTGACATTTTTTTCTTTTCTGTAGCTGGCATTCCCAAACCAATCACTCGTTGTTACAGATCTGAATTTATTTCACAATAGTAAGAAAAGTATCTACTAATACATGAAAAAGATCAAAGCACACTGCTTAAAATTAACAGCTAACAAAACGTATCAGAGTGAACTGATTAGTGTTGCTGACATATGGTACCTGGATTTATAGTTCACTCCTCACCTCTGGTTACTGTCTGTGTGGAGTTTGCAAGTTCTGTCTGTCTGTATCTTCAAGGACTATCTTCCAAAGCCATGTTTTTCTGATTTGTTCATATATATTATCTTTGTGACACAGATTGTGACTTAAAAGGCTCTGCAATGATCAGTCGGCTTACCTGGTTCATATATAATTACTTAAAATATGCATAAGAGTAAAAGTACAATAATAAATACAAAAACGTTAGTTATTTATTTATTTCAGTTTTACATAAACATTTAAGATACAAAAGTAAGTTTGTTTGTGTCCTATGGTCCGCTAATGATTGGCAGTAGATTTTTACGTGCTGGCTTGCCGGGCCTAACGCACAACCTTCAACAAAGGAACGCCCATTTTTACGCATATCGCCACACAGAAGACGCTTTGAGAATGAAATGAGCAACGTCTAACTGTGAGGTGACGCTACCGCAGCACCACCACCGCAGTATCAAAAGTAAGTAAGTTACAAAAATAAAGTATAGTTTACATGAATGAACATTCTGTATCAGGCTTAGTAGACAAAAGACAATTATGATGCATCTGGAAGGCTGTACTGTGAAGATTCACTTGGGAAAAAATCATCATAACAATTGAAGTGTAGCAAACATATACAAAACAATCGTTGAAAGTAAGGAAACTGTTTACAGGCACTAGTTTGATAAAAGTGGTTATTTACAATATTTACTAGGAAGATAGATATAGTATGTTAGAGTAAGGAAACTGTCTAAAAGCATTCACTTGACATAAGAAGCTAGAATCTTTAGAAGAAATTGCAGACAGCTAGAGACAGCTCAGGGAACTAGTTGTTGGGGTGTTAGGGAGAATAAGCAGACAAGGAGCAAAAATTCCTTTGGGTAGTAGTTAGAAGAACTTAGACAGGGTGGAAGCAGGAGCATTTCCATTTGGAGTATAAGTGAAAAGCTGGGTTTTAAAGTTTTCTGAGTTAGTTATTGTCCTGAGTGTGAAAGGGAGAGAATTCTATTTCTTGCCTAGTGAGAAAGAGAGGATAAGCTGACCAGCAGGCCGTTTTGGTTTGTGGAGAGAGATTAGGTTTTGATTTTCAGATCTAAGAGGTCTATTGGGGGTGTACGGGGGGTGCTTATTAGAGCTGGACATTTATTTGGGTGAAATATAAATCTGTGTGCTGTGGTGAGCTGGAGGGAGTCTAGATAATTTGGGAGTTCCAGCCATTTTAGAGAGTTAAGGGTATGGCAGTGATGGGTGGAATTTTTGGATCTGGAGTCAAATTTAGAGATTTTGTTATAGCGGTTTTCCAGTTTAGAGGTATTGGAGACAGTCAGGTTAGTTAGAAGAGGGGATCCATATAACAGGGGTGGGAGGAGGTAGGTAGTAGCTAAAGTATGTCTAGTAGTGTTTGAGAGAAAGAGATTGTTCCTATAAAGCATTCCTAGCTTTTGGTGGGTTTTCTTTATATTTTGTTGGATATGGATATCGAACTTGAGTTGTTCATCTATAGCAATGCCAAGAAGTTTTGCAAATGGAACTATTTCAATGGGAGAATTGGAATGGCTGAGGACTTTAAATGAATTTTTGTCAAAAGAGAAAGTCTTGGAGGGAGAGAAAAGTAGACGTTTAGATTTATTTGCATTTAGAGACAGGTGATTTTGTTGCATCCAGTTTTCAGTAGTAGAAAAGGCAGCTTGGGTTTTAGTCAGAAGTTCAGGGAGGTTGGAGGCAGAGTAGACTATTGTAGAATCATCTGCATATTGAATGATTGTGGCATCAGGAATGGCAGAGTGAAGGTTATTTATAAAGATGTTAAATAGCATAGGTCCAAGGATGGACCCTTGGGGGATGCCAGTTGGGGTAGGAAGAAATGAGATGGTGTTCTTCCATTTGACTGCTTGAGATCTCTCAGATAAGTAGCTAGAGAACCATGCCACCGTGTTTGGAGTGAGATGGAGGTTGGATAGATGATAGATAAGGTGGTTGTGAGAAACAGTGTCGAAAGCCTTGGAAAGGTCAAGTAGAACTGTGGAAACGAAGTGACCTAAATCTCGGGCTTGGTTGACAGTTTCTAAGAAGGAGAGTAGAGCGGTTATGGTGCTATGGCCAGGGCGGAAGCCATGTTGGGTAGATGTTAGGAGTTGGTTTTGGGTTAGGTAAGGCATGAGTTGGAGATGGATACATTTTTCTAAGATATTGGAGATTGGGGAGAGCAGCGCAATGGGCCAGAAGTTTGAAATGTCAGCATTCTTGCCACCTTTGTGGAGAGGAAGAACGTAAGCAGAAAGCCATAGTTTGGGTGCATATGACTCCTTTATATGTCTGTTGATTATAATGCTAATTGGGAGTGCACTACTGTCAGCTGCGCATTTTAGGAAGGAGGAGGGAACATTATCAAGAGCACTGGAGGTTTAAGTTTGGATAAGAGTCTTTTTATGAGATTAGTGGATACTGGCTTGAGCTCAAACATGGGATGGTTAGGGGAAGAGGAATGGAGGTTAGGTGGATTGTTGTTAGGGAAGGTCTTGGTCAAGTTGGAGATAGCTTCAATAAAAAATGAATTAAATTTGGAGCTTAGTTCAAGGTCTGATATGCTTGGGTCAGGGCAGGGGTTGTTCTTGGAGCCGGGGTTGAGAAAGGAACCTATGGAATTCCAGAATTGTTTGGGGTTATAGTTATTCTTGGACTGTAGTTTAAAGTAGGATTTTTTGTCCTTTGTGATGAGTTGCTTTGCGAGGTTATGGAGTTGTTTGTATTTGATCAAGGTTTTGGGCAGTTTGTTGTTAAGGTAAAGCTTCCAGGCTTTGTCCCTTTGATGCATGATTTGCATGGTTTCTTTGGAGAGCCATGGGGCAATTTTAGCTTTTATTCTTCTTTTTCTTAGTGGTGCTAGGGAGTTTAGAGTGTTGAGAAAGACTGAGTTGAAGTGTTCTATTGCTTTATCAAGAGAAAGGGTGTATAGGATTTGCCAGTTTATTTGTTTGAAGATATTAGAGAAGGTTGAGGGGTTGAACTTGCTAAGGTTTCGGGTGAGAATGTAGTGATGCTGATGGGGGGTAGAGGAAGTTGAGCGCTGTATGAGGGCAGGGAGGTGGTCGCTAATGATGACAGGAATGGTACCAGAGTAAGTTATTTTGTTTGTATGAGAGACTAGGATCCAGTCTAGAATAGATCCTGGGGGATTTGTTTTGTTGGGTCAAGCAGTGGACAACATTACTTGAGTAAAGTTATAGAGGTTGATGAAAAGGATGGGAGAGGGATTATTAAACTTGTTCCAGTCAAGATTTACGTCCCCTAGAATATAAGTTTCACAATTAATTTCAGATGAGGCCCATAGGAGGATGTCTTTGAGGGTAGAGATGTTGTTCCCAGGGGAAATATAAAGGGCTATGATGCAGATATTTTTGTGCTTGTTTATTTTTAGTAGACCAACTGTTAGTTCGGTATTGTTGAATTGTGGGATAGGAATTTGGAGGGAGATTAGGGTAAGAAGATTAGAGTAGATAAGGGCAGTGCCGCCACCTTTTTTATCTAGTCGGTCAGTTCCAAGAGATTGGAATCCTTTAGGTAAGTTTTCGGACACAGAGATATGGGGTTTGAGCCAGGTTTCTGAGATGGCTAGGATGGCAGGTTGGTTATGAGTTAGCCATGCTTGAAAGTGGTGAATTTTATTGTTAAGACTTTGACTATTGAGAGTAAAGAATTTTAAGGTATTGTGGGGGGGGGTGAAGAGGGGGGAGTTATTAGTAAGGGGACTGGGCCCAGGGTTGGGATGGATACCCCCAGCAAATAAAAGGTTATAGAAGAATGGAGTGTTTAGCCATTTGGGTTTATTTTGTATAAGTTTAGGAGGAAATAACATGAGTTTAGAGGTAAGTATTTTGGCATTAGAGGTGATAATTTTAGAATAGATGCAAGGAGTGGGACTGAATAAGGGAAGAGGAGATGTGGTAGTAATGAGAGAAAGAATACGGGAGAAGACTGGTGAATGTGTAGGTTTGAGAGGAAGGTGGAACATAGGAGGAGTATGAGGTTGTGTAACATTGGGAATATAAGGAGGCAGCAGGGGGCATGGAGGGTGTGTAGAATTAAGGGAAGCATCTTGGAACACAGGTAGTTTGATGTGTTTAGTTTGAGGGGATGAATCAGGTGAGAGATATATGGGGATGGAGACAGAAAAGTAGTATAATGAAGTTAAAATATAGAGAAGCAGGGTAGGGGATTTTAAAAAAGTGGGAGTAGAAGAGAGTGTGAAAGTCTTAATATAGGATGAAGAGAAGAAGAGTTGTTAAGAGGGAAAAGGTTTTAATTAGGTAATTAGGTAGGGAGTGTGGGGGTGTAAATTAGAGGAGAGTCTATTGGGTAGTTTGGATTAGTAGGAGGAGTAAGGAGGAATAAATGTAGAGGTGCTGGGGGAGGGTGAGAATTGGGGGCAGGGTAGGGGAGCGGAGTGAGACCACAGGGCAAACAGAGCAGGTAGAGCCAGAGGGAGGATAAAAGTGTATCAGTGAAGGAGAGCAGAGGTCTGAGGTAAGGAGACTACAGTAGAGGTGCTTAGTTCCAGAGTTAAGGAAGCAGAATGTTTCACAAAAGAAAGGGGCTATACAGGGCAGAGAAGGTGTAAAAAGAAAGAGTGACTAAATCTGTTTTTTAGAACAGGGCAGAGTTAGGTTAAGGTAGTGTAGTCATACATAGAGGTGCAGAAGGAAGCAGGAGATGCTTCCACCTAGTGACCAGACTCAGTAATTGCACAGGTAGGCCTCGGACGCAGGGGAAATGGGGAAGACACCAGAAAGGTAGGGAGGGTGGATTAAAACTAGGGTAGACTGATAGCTTTTGCTCACTGGGTTGCTGTACTAATGGACAATAGTAATTTACACTTGGTTGTAACAGGGTACATACATTCAAAAATAATTCCTGGGGAGGCAAGGAAGTTATAGAAGCACAGCAGGAGTTCTTATGCTCTGTCCATTCAAGGGTGGGAAGCCTGGGATTCCAAGCAGAGACTGGGAGGCACCTGGGGTGAAGGTGATTCAGCAGGGATACAATTCAAAAATAATTCCTGGGGAGGCAAGGAAGTTATAGAAGCACAGCAGGAGTTCTTATGCTCTGTCTGCTCAAGGGTGGGAAGCCAGGGATTCCAAGCAGAGATTGGGAGGCACCTGGGGTGAAGGTGATTCAGCTGGGATACACCTTAAGCTAAGCCAGCAGCCTAAGCAGTACAGGACTGGATGGGATGTTAACATTAATGTTATCTTACTTTGAAAGTTAGAAAATACCTTGTTGATATAAGACTTGCGCTCTACATTACATCCAGCTTACCAGATACATGAAGTGAGGACATTGTTACTAGGGGATACATACAAGAGGATGAAAACCATACCAGGTTTTATGGAAATGCATCTGCCCTATGTATTCCATGCAATAAAAGTTTGTGTGTAATGCTTTATAGTGAATGGAGGAGCAACAAGGCACTGTTAATAATGCAAGTAAATTAAACAAAGAATGCAGAAAATAATGCAATTTAAAGTATTCATCTCTTTTCAGATCACCATGATCATTTGGGTCTATATCAGATTATCGGAAGAGGGAAAGAGCGAATGCTCTTTCATAGATCTGATAATGTCGAAAGGAGAAAATAGCAAAGTCACGGAACACAGATTTTTTTTTTCCCAGGGAAAAAAAATCAGTGGCCCGTCTTTGGGACTTTGCCATTTCCTCCACTATGGTGCAGTCTTGGAGTTGGTATATTTAAGTAGGGGGGGTGAGGGGGTACAAAGGCCCCACTTTATTTTGTGTTTAAACTTTTTTTTTTGCAGAGCAGTGAATTTTTTCCCTGGGAAAAAATTCATTGTTACGTGTGTTCGCTTTTTTGTTGTTTCGATATTATCGGTTCGATGAAAAAGCATTTGCGCTTTTCATTGTGCAATAATATGATATAGACGTGATCATTTGGTTTACATCATATTGTATGCAGTACCTTCTGTAGGTTGCAGGTAGTGGGTAGAGAGTTTAAAATTGGAAGAATTGGAGTTGTTCTGGCAGATAAAATTAAATGCATACAAATATCCCGACCAATGACTCCTGTTCAGTTAAGTGCCTATTGAAACTGAAATGCTTGGTAAGGTAACCAGAAAATAATGTTAAAAATATAAATGATTTAAAAATAATAAATATGGCTCGTTAGATAATAGATCTTTTGAAATACAGAATAACAGAACCACAGCAGAATATATAACAGTGAGTGATGAATTATAAACTTGTGGCAGATTTACGTTGCTTGGTGCAGTTTCGTATTAGCATTCCAGAGGCTCATTTTCATTTTATTTAGTAGTTTGCAGGTAGGAGGCCTATGCAGGCCCCACAGATTCAAAATTAATTTAATTTAATTTAATCATTTGTTAACATGAAGTGAAATGATCTAATGTAGAGCAATTCTGATCCAATGGCAGGCCACAACAGTAAAGGTTTGTGTAAAATTTATACACAGTTTGGACTGGCCAAACATTCAGAATGTTTTTTGGGAAGTAGGGGAAGCCAGTGTGCCCCAGGAAAATCTCTTTACTCAGAATTTCTTAACTCATGGTGCAAGGGGAGCTCACAAACCAATGGACAGGTTTGCTACCATTTCAGATGCCCAAAATGGGCATTGAAGATTTAATCAAAAGTCGTCATTATGAAGTGTGTCCAACAGCATGATGCAATCATGGAGCATGGCAATTTGTAACATTTTCAAATCCTATATACATAAACATCAAGGGGACAATTCTGTGGGAAATGCACTAACTGTATATTTAAATCAAGGATCACAACAGAAATACCTGACAACCTCTCAAACAGTGTGTAGTACATGCTAAACATTCTGAAAAGATATTAAAAATCACTAAAGAAAGGCACAATGTTACCATTCATTAATATTACATTTTTTACTATAAATTTGTTCTTTTACTATATTTCTATATACATAATTTGTTCTATATAAATCTCAAACTGGACTCTATAATAATTCTAAACTAAAGCCACAACAATATACCAAGATTACTACAAACAACTAGAAGAAATTTATAGGAAAAAATGTAATATTAATGAAAGTCAACAAAATCTCCACCTCCAATATTACCTTCAACTTATGGGAGAATGCGTATATTTAAAATCATGCACGATAATTAGAAATTTGAACAGAGATGTTAAGAAAGGATGTGCAAACAATGCAACAATTTTAGTAAATGCCTCAATGTACATCAGTTAAGTATTCCTTAATTATGTCAAGAATGCAACAAAAGACAGCAGTGATTCAATGATAATTTCATCTACGAAAGAAGTTATTAATAAAGCTCATGAGGTTATTGAGTTACTTCCCCAACATTTCTAACAGATAAAATGTCAGCAAGAACAAATACCTTTTATTAACACAAAACTATTGGGAAAATGAAGTGAACTGAATTTAAATGTCTTATTAAGTCCTTGGGAGAAGGCTCACTTAACAGACATTTAAAGAAACTATGTTTTATGATTGTTGGTATTCCTAGCCATCCTTTCAGTTCAGCAAATCAGTTCAGACAAGGACATGAAACAAAACTATAAGATAGCCAGATTGACTTCAAATACAATATGCTACTGTGTGGTTTTAGCTAAAAAAAAAAAATATATATATATATATATATATATATATATATGTGGCCAGTTGACACTTGAACATTATCAGGCACTTGAAGTGGCAGTTACAGGCAAGGCTACAGGAAAGAAGTTGGAAGGTTAAATACTAGAACATAAGGGACTTATTACTGAACCTTGTCTAATGGTACACTTAAGGTCTCTGAACTAAACCTATTTCTTTTTATACATCATGTCTGCTTTTTACAAAAAATAATTCCAGAAAATGCAGATGGCATTACACTTACAACTATTAAGTAAAAGAAGATATATGTGTACTTGCAGAAATTCAGCTAAGCGATTAACCATTCAAAATCGTGATGTGAATGTGGTGATCAGACAAGCAACTAATCAAAAATAGCTAGGTACTCAAGAGTCCATTTACACCTTAGCAAACAAGATGAATGGTGTAATGCATAAACTTATGTTTGATATGGTTTGCTTTACAGAAGCTTAATGTAGTCTAGATTAAAAACATACCTCATTGGTTTGGTAACCCAGAATTTATAGATAACCAGAATATTTATAAGGAATACTGAAAAGATGCATTACAATATTCCTGTGACAGTAGGGTCTTACTTACAAAGAAAGATGGAGATGACGTGACCTCTGCTACTACCCTATATTTGAGTTAGGGTAGATGACGGAAAGTTTACCCCAGGGATCACTTCAATGGCTCTGCTGGACAGAGGCACAGGGAACTAATCTAAGGGGGCGGCGAAAGCCAACACATTCCGGCTAGGCTTATAAATGCCTTCGGGCAGATAGCCTAGTACCTACCTATGAACCTATGTTTTGATGGTATTTAAGGCCTTTATGGCACTTAGTGGCTTTAGGGACCAGCCTTTATTAAAATGTTTATGACTATGTGGTTCTCAGAATCAGGATAGTATTCAGGATCCAACTTTAAATCAGAAGCCCAAGAAAACCCTAAAAGGATTCATTAGTTTGTACTGAGGTTAGTTCCTGCATGGAATGAAATATGTAAAGTTTAAAGAACTGCTAACAGCAATAGTCTTTCAACTTCAACTTGATGAATCCATCACTGGCATTAATCCGGTAATGATACTAACATAGCATATGAAGGTAATCTTCCTGTCAACGTAGAATGTGTGCGTGTGTGCATGTGTGTGTTTGTGTGCGTGTGTGTGCATATGGCATACAGGAATGCAATGTAAGCAAATGGAGCTTTTCTCCCTAGACCTCTGCTGAAAATGGTTATTACCCAGTCGGACATTCCCAGTAAACAAAAACAAATAAATAAACATAACATTAGGGTATGAATCCTGGAAACAATTATCCAACTTAATTCTACTTCATTACCACACAATGAACTAAAGAATAAAAAAAATGTCACAGAGACCTAGTTCAAGACCAATGAGAGCATGCCACCAGTGCAGGGTTTCCCATTTTGCCTCCAGACTCCTTAGGCAAGATAATGGCCTGGAACTCCTCCGCATCCAACTTACTATTAACTCACTCTATGACCCCCTCAGCTCATACCTCCTACTAACCAGTATGGAGCAATTGTTAATTAAGGCAAATACCATTCTCCTAGGAAACTTCAACTACCCATCCAATAACTGAGAGACTTGAACATAATCAGACATGTATACTCTGAAATTTCTAGAGCTCATCAATACAAACTCTCTGAACCATTTAGTTTAAACCCCATTTAGGGAGATAAAATCCTGGACTTGGTTCTTACCAATATGGGGCAGCTTTGCCCCCCACCAAATTGAACCACAGGTCAAACAAACTCGCCTTAAGACTGAAGCATGAAGGATCTTCCAATACCTCTGTATTCAGACAGTAAGCCAAGGCTAATCTAATAAAACTGTGTGATTATTTGCCTAAACTGAAAAGTCCCTTCTGTCTTAACCCCACTCCTTATGCAGAATCCTTTACTGCCAAACTATATGCACAGATAAATACTTCCATAAACACATTTGTCCCCCTGATACAATGCCAAATTTAAACCTAAACTCCTATGGTGGATTCCTAATATAAACGGGCTCTATAATAAAAGAGAATAAGCTCAGTGCATGCAAATCTAAAGTTTATTCTCAAGATGTGAATAATGTCTGAGTTAAAATTAACAATGAACTTCAGATCCTGAGAAAATCAACCCAAGTCAGATATGAGGAAAATGGCCACCCAGGTAATGGATAACCACAAAGCCTTGTTTAACTGTGTTAGAGATCTCAGAAACAATATCCAGCACGGAAAAGAGCCAATAACGAAAGATATCATATATTCAATCCCAAAGGACATACCCAATTTATTTATTTATTTATTGCTTTTGTTTACCAGGATGGTTTGAATAAGTAGACAAGCTTCCCCTTTTCAGCAGAGGCCCAGGGAGAAAAGCTCCATTATAAAATAAGTAAACAGTAAAACACTAGATAATAAATTTTAGACAATAAGCATGAATATATTTTAGGTCAATAAAAGTTAGTTGCAGTTTGATAAAGATTTTTTTATACCTGATAAAATAGTACACATTAGAATAAAAATGTTATACAGCGTTACATTTGAGGACAAGAAAATGAAAACAGATTATTTATGATTGACATAATGTAATTTGTTGCAAAGCTTTATGTTTATGGCAGAATTTTTTTCATAAATTGTGAGAATGAAAATAATTGCAGGAGATAACTTGAAGTACAAAAGAGCAGTAGACCAGATTGGGGTTATACTAGGAGGAGTATGAGAGCCATTTTGTGAGTAGAGGGGCTATATACAAAGTAAAAAGGGGTTGAGGCAAAGGTAGCATTTAGGTTATTGCAGGACAGGTGCAAGAGCATACCAGGTACTTTTTAATCCTTTAAGTACATTTTGAAAGACATATTGTTTTCTAATATTCTAAGAGAGAGATGGGAGTATGGAAAGTACAGTTGTGTAAGTAAACTTACCATAACAGTAGATGATAGAAGGACCACCACGGCAGTAGACTTAATTATATAGGTTAAGTCTTACCAAGGATTTAACAGCTTCGGGGCATATTCTGCACACCCAAATTGTCAAGCAGCTTGAGCTGACACAAGTTTGAATGCAAAGCCCTTCAGAGCTTTCCCATCAGCAGAGAGAGGGAGGCTAAACCCTGAAAGGACAATGCTAGCAACAACAACAATAACAACAAATAAATATCCACTCCCTAGAATAAAAAACACACAAAAAAATCAAGAGTGATGGAGGAAGCAGCTGCCGCAGTACTGATCGTTTGAACATCTACTGTTATGTTAAGTTCAACTTACACAACTCTACTATGTTCTTCATACTGATCACTGCTGTAGTAGCCTTAGCTATATGGGTAGATTACCATAGCGAACTATATTTGGAAGGTGGAAGGAGAAGGGTCCAAGAGCCCTTGGAGAATCATCCTAGAAAAGTTTGATCTAGACCTAGAGAAGGAATAAAGCTTATAGTGTTTTGTAAAATTGTGCACAGAAGACTAAGTAGCAACTTCTAGAATACTTCTAGAATCCAACCCTTTCCCAAAAGCCATAAATAAAGCTAAGGCTAGAGTGGGCCTTGTCGGTCCATGGAATAGAATTGTTATGTTGAATATAACAAAAGGTAATAGCCTTAGACAGCCATTTGGAAATAGTCTGTTTTTAAATAGTTTGTCCCTTCTTATCTTCACAAGAAATGAAAAAGTGATCTGAAAATCTGAAAGATGTAGTTCCTGAGTTGTCTGTGGACATCCAAGGTATGGAGTATCTTTCTCCTCATTTTTTGGTTCAGAAAAGAAAACAGGGATATAGATAGTTTGGTTTAAAATAAACTCAGATACCACTATAGGCATAAAACAATGATTAGTTCTCAAATAAACTCTGCCCCTGTGGAAAATGAGATAGGGCTGACTCAATATAAGAGCTTGTAACTCAGACACATTTCTTACAGAAGTGAGAGCAATCAGTAAAACTGTTTTCCATGTTAAGAACCTCAAGTCAGCCAAATTAGCTGGCTCAAATGGAGCAAGTGTTAGCTTCTCTAACACAAAATTAAGATCCCAAGGAGGGGCCACTGGTTTCCTTGAGACCTTTTATGCAAAACCCCTTCAAGAACATTTTGACATGAGACTGCATTGAAAGAGGGGTATCCATGGGTAGATATGCTGAAATTGATGATAAATGAACCTTGACAGAGGAAAAAAGAAAAGCCACAGGATAGTAACTCTCACAAATATTTTTAAACCAGAGAACAACTAGCTCTGAATGGGTGCTGGTTATGTTGTCAGCACCACCTAGAAAACCTTTTCTATTTGCTAATAATTGATTTTCTGGTAGCAGGCTTTCTTGCCTCCATTAGTACTTGCTGCAGGCCCTCAAAAAACAGGTGCCTAAAAGGAATTAATACCCTATCATCCAGGTAGTCAGTTCAAGATGATTGATGTTGAGGTGTATCAAACAGCCCTGGTCTTTGTATGAGTAGATACAGTCTGTACGGAAGCTTGTGGTAATTGCCTCTGGTCATTTCCAAAAGGAGGAAGAACCACAGTTGCATGGATGAGAAGGGAGTCCCCACAACGATCTTGGGGGATTCCCCCTCCCTGGTCGTTAGCCTAGTAATCTGAATGTATAAGATGGTTCATAGAGTCAGTGGAGTGCCTTGATTAGGGCAAGCATCTCCTAGTTATTTATGTGCTTGCATCAGTCTTTGGTGTCCCATGTCCCCCTTCTTTTTATCCCTCCTGAAACTGCTCCCCAAGAAAAGTCCAAAGTGTCAGTGGTGGCTGACTGCTTTGGAGCAGGGAGGGAAAATGGGAGAACTGGATTTATGGACATATTTTGTCTCCACCAAAAGATTTTTCTTCTGACAAATCCCAACAGCAGGATCTGAAAACATAAAGGTCTGGATGCCTTCAGATTGCCACTGTATCTTTCTCATGTAGAGCCTTGTCAGGGATAGAAATCATGAGACCCAGCAATCCTGAGGTATTCCCTCATACTGACAGATGTTTAAGTGGAAAACCATATATATATATATATATATATATATATATGGGTCTACTGCATTTAATAAAATACCACTTATTCAAAAAAGAGCAGTAGACTGCTCAGTTACGCAAAAGTGCACTTATTCGAAAGTGCTCTTTTGCAAAACTCGGTTCAATGAACCGCTAAAAAGATTAAAAAAAAAAAACAGAAAACACTAACATTACATTGAGTGGGGGGCTTTGCTCCCCACACCCCCACTACTTAAATATACCAACTCCGAGATCGCACTACAGTGGGGCACAGGTAAATTCCCTATTCGCCACTGTAGTGTGCCTTGGCGCTTCAGTTTCCCTGAACGGTTCATTGAACCGTGCTTCACGGAAGTGCACTTTCGCTTCAGTGCACATTTGCATAACCGAGGGTCCAGTGTTCATGTGTGTGTGTATAATATATATATATATATATATATATATATATATATATATATATATATATATATATTTATTTATTTATTTTTTTTATTTTTTTTTTTTTTTCCCCTTGTGGAAGAAGTTCTTTGAACTGAGATTAATAGCTGAAATCCCAGGAAAATAATTCTGTGTGAGGGAGTCAGGAAAGACTTCTGAAGGGTCTCTTGGAATACCAGTTTGTGCAAGGGATCTCTCACCCAAGAGAGAGATTCCCAACACCTTTAAAAAGACTCTGCAAAGATAAGCATATCATCTAAATGTGTAAAAATTTGGATCCACGTAGGTTGCAATGAGCTATATGTGGACCTAGATACTTTGTGAACACTCTTGGTGCAGTGGATAGTCCAAAAGGTAAGGCAGAGAATTGATAATGTGATCTAGACCACAAAATCTTAAGAAATGCCTGAAGTCTGTTTGACTATGGATTTGATGATCATCACCTTTTAAGTCTAGTATTACCAGGAAACTTGAAAGAGGAAGATGAGATAGCAGGTTGTGAAGTGACAGCATTTTGTATTTGGGCACCATTACAAATGGGTTTAGAAAGAAAGATCTAGAAATGATCTCCAAACATTTTCTTTATCTGGCAATAGAAACATCCTTGAATAAAATCCCTTCCTCAAACGGGAAGGTATAACTGGTTCTATCACTCCTTGGGGCAGCATGTAATGAACAGCAGGTGGAAACAAGAGTCAGGTCTACAGGATGAAGAATAAGCAATGGAAAGGAGGAATTTTCACCCACTGACATCTGTAACCATAATGAATGATTTTCAGAACCCATTTGTCAGAAACAATCTGTTGCCAATGAAAAAATAGAGTTTCAAACTTTCTGGAAGAGAACAGGGGCCAGGGTGGGAAGGGATTACACTCACAGGGTCTCTTGAATAGTCATTGAAACTCTCTAAACTGTCTGGTTTTGGGAGGTTTGAGACTTCTTTTTGGATCCCCCTTGCCATTTCTCTTAAAAAAAAGAAGTTACTTACTTGCCATAACATTCCATCTGTGTTGTCCATTTTCATTCTTCTTCAGCTGATGGGCTCGGATCCAATCCTCAGATCCAACTTGGCCATTACTAAACCTCATAGCAACCAAAATCTCTTAAGCTTCCCCCTTACCCAGAATGCGCCAACCCTAAGTTACCTCGAGCTTGTTAGTGGACTTTTTACCAGAAAGGAAATATTTAACGTGCATAAATATAGGAGATGTAAAATTGCATGTACTCAATACAGAAAGAAGCTATATCTGGAGCTCAGTATAAGGACAATGATGTCCCTCTAAGAGCTCATTCTTCCAGAAGTTTGTGAACAGAAAGGATGGGGGTTGGTGGGCAGGAAGTTGATGAAGAATGAAAAAGAACAACACAGATGGAACGTTATGGCAAATACATGACTTTGTTATCTGATGTTGTCAATTTTCATTCTATCTTCAGCTGATGGGACAAACTCTTCAGCTACCTATAATCCCGTGTGCACTCTAAGGAAGGATATTCCTGAGCACAGCTGAACCGAATGATGCTCTACCCCTGGAAACCAGATCCAATTTGTAATGAGTAATAAATGCATGGGGTGTAGACCAAGTTGCTGCTGCAAATATGTTGTCCATGGATGCTCTGGAAAGAAAAACTGAAAAAATTGCCATGGACCTTGTTGATTGAGCTTGTGCCGGTTGTGGTAAGGAAATACCCAATTTGCTATAGTCAAATGAAATACAATAATTTAGCCATCTGCCTTACTTTTGTGACTGGTTTGCCCAAGTTCAGTTCTGCAAAGGAAACAAACTGGTCTGTTTTTCTGATATCTTTTGTTCTATGCAGGTAAAAATGTAATTGTCTGTGAACATCCAATAAATGTAACATGTATTCACCCTTGTTTGCAAAATAAGGGAAAAATACTGGCAAATTAATGGATTGATTGATATTAGATTCTGACACCACCTTGGGAAGGAAGGAGGCATTAGTTTGCTGTGTCACTTTATCCTTGTGAAAGATCAGGTATGGAGGTTTTGAAGACCAGGCTTGAATCTCTGAAATTCATCTACCAGAGGTAATGGCTACTAGAAAAACAGTTTTCCAAGTAAGATACTTAAGGTCACATTTAGCTGCTGGTTCAAAGGGGGAATGTATTACAACTTGCAGTTCCAGATGGAGATCCCACAGGGAACTAGGGTCCTTAAACAGAGGTCTCAAAAGTAGAATGCTTCGCAAGAAAGGTCTGCACAATTTGTGAGAGGCCACTGAAGAGCCTTTGATCCAACATGAACATTTGATATTGCTGCTAACTGAACTTTAATGGCTGAGAAACTAGCCCCTTCTTTAAAAAGTAAGGCTAAAAACTAGAGTATATTATGTATTGGAGCTAAAAATGGCTCAGCATGATTTTGCTGTGCCCTGTAAACAAATCTTTTCCATTAATTTGTATACATTTTCCTTGTTGAAGGTTTATGGGAAGAAAAAAGAATATGTTGGACAGAGGAAGAGAACATTGGATGTCTGGCTATTAACTGAATTGGAGAAACCAAGCTGTCAGCCTGAGATTTAAGATTTCGGGATGGATCATGCTCATCTGGTGAGACAAAAGGTCTGGAGTCAGATTCAGAATCAAAGGTTGGTGAAGTAAGTGAGGCCAAAGGAAGGAAAACAAATATGTCAAGGCCAGGATTTTGCAATAAGGATGACTTTGCTCTTCAACCTGACAGCTTTCTGTAGAAATTTTGGAATTAATGGGATTGGTTGGAAGGCATAAAGTAGACCGGTGGGCCAGTCATGAAGTATAGCATCCCCTCAGTGATTCCCCCTGTGGGGAGATTAGGGCAAAGTAGCTGCTGCTTTTGTTGTTTAGGGGAGAAGCATAATGATCACAGCAAGGCTGGCCCTATCGACAAAAAATCATTTCCATCCTTGTAGAGAGACCACTTGTGAGGTAGAAGAATGCACCAGCTCAGTTTGTCTGCTATCACATTGGACTTGCCCAAAATGTGTATTGCTATGAGAAAGAGGTTGGATGAGATCACCCAGTGCCACACTCTCATCACTTCTCAACACAAGGAGTATGATCTGGTCCCTCCTTGTTTGTTGATGTACCAAACTACTGATATATTATCCATTTGGATTGTAATTGTCCCATGTGGAAGAGCATCTTGCAAGGCCTGCAACACGAAGCACTGCTCTCATCTCTAGAACACTGATATGCAAGTTGGCCTCTTCAGGGGACCATGTGCCTTGGACTGTTTTCCCCAGAAAATGCCCCACCCCACCCCTACTGGGAAGCGTCCGTGATGACTATGGCTTTGGGCTGAGGGGGAATAAACAGATGGCCTTGTAGAACCTTATCTTACTGAATCCACCCCTGAGATCTCTCTCGCATGTCTGAGTGATTTGTATCAAAGATGACATGGGCTGGTAAAGTTATCGACCATTGTGTTGCTAACATCCACTGTATAATCTGCATGTGAAATCTGTATAAAGGTACTAGTGTTAATGCTGCTGACATTGATCCTAGATCTTGAAGGACCAAGCGAGCTGAAATCTTGGCACTGCAGATTATTTTTCTGACCATTGATCTTGTAGTTTGAACCCTTGAGGGAGGCAGTGAAGCTGTCATTGACTTTGTGTTGAAATCTGCTCCTGTGAATTCCAAATTCTGAGTTGGTTCCATGTGAGACATATTGTACTTTATGGTTATTCCCAGATGAGAACAAATCTGGAGAACCTGATCTCTTGCCCTTATCAATCGATGCCTGGTTGAGGTGGTAATGAGCCAGTCATTTAGATATGGATACACCTAGAATCCCTGCAGTCTCGAGTGAGGTGCTACTACTGCCATGCTCCCTTCTCTGTTCCTGGGGGGGAAGTTCCTCCATGTGTGTCTTGGAAAGGACATTGGGACTTGCTGAACCACATCTTTTGACCACATTATTGATTTCTTGAAAATGATCTCTGAAGGGTTTAAAAACATATGCCCACTGCAGACAGGGTCTTTCCATCCTTTTCACACCTTGATAATGTGTTCTTCACTTTGGCGCCAAACAAAGATGTGCCATCAAAAGGAGCATTGATGAACAAAGACTTGAAGAGCTCAGCAAAATCACATAAGCGTACCCAGGCATGTCTCCTCATGTAAATGCTTGAACCTGCTGCCCTTGAGGACTTCAGCTACATGCAAAATAAGCCTCATGGATGAATTTGAAATGGATTGCAAGGTAGCCAACTGAGAAGTCATAGATGATTGGACCTCTGCAGAAATGGATCCTGAGAGGGTATTTGACAGTTCCTTAATCAAATCTCTCTGTAACCTTGTAAAATGTGCCAAATTATTCAATGACCTTAAGCCAAAGGTCACTAAAGCATAGACATGCTTTACAAACCTGTCCATCTCTTTAGACTGCCTGTTAGGGGGATGAACAATGGAACCCTCTTCAGCATGTTTCTTTTTGCTTTTTAGTGGCCACCTCTATGACCATGACATGAACAACTACCAGTTTAGCACAAAACTCCTTATTCAACAGTGGTGCATAATCTTGTCCGGTCTCCTGGTTATGCGTTCAGTTGTGTCAGGTTCCTTCCGCACCTACTGAGAGACCAAATCAATAAGCTCATCAGCAGGCGGCGTAACCCAGGAGGTAGATGGGCCAGTACTGAAAGTCTCCAGCAATACCGACTCCTCAGATGAAGAGTTGCTGGATGTCTAACTACCACTCTGTTTTAGGATCTCAAGGATGTCTCCAAATTAAAATTTTTAAGGGGTGACTGTGGGGACCCTTCACATCCATCGAAGTCCGTATCCTCTGTGACTGACTGTTGAGGAAAATCCAAGTGCTTCCTCTTGCACTTCTTTTTCCTAGGGACCTCCTCAGTGGGATGCTCCAGGGAGGTATCAGAAGAAACTGTAACACGCTGCTGGGAAGCCTGGGGGTCTCAGACTGGCTGTTCCTGTGGTAAAGAGTGATTAGGCTCCAAGCACAAAGACATCAAACTAGATGGTTGAAGATCCCAGGGGGTTGGATCCATCTGTTTTGCTGGGGCAGCAAACACCCTCTTTACAACCTCAAAGGCTGATTGCTGTGGAAAAAGACGACCTCGGCTCCAAAAAGAAAAGCTTTTGGACTGCTGCCCTCCCCCCTCCAAAAGCAATCTCCCCGAGGAGGAAGCCAGAGCCAAGCTATCCTATTCCAAAGCTCAGAGGTGCAGAGATGGTGCCAACAACTTCTGAATTGACTCCATCACCTTGGATGCAACAGGGAAGCTTCAGCTCTGAGAATCCTCCAGATCTGACAAAACCAGTGCACTCAGAGTAAGTTTTGGCTCCAATAATATTGCTATCTTTGGATCCGAGCCAGACAGACCTGGAACACTCAGATCCAGAGACTCTGAATCAGTTGAAGGAATCAGAGGAGGAACTTAAAGTGGGGTGTAGTTGAAGGATGTACCTCTTGACCCGAAGGGGTAGAAGCCGATAAGACACCTGTCTGACAATGTGCTGAGAGGATTTTCCGCACCACTCTCTCCACATCTTCTTCCATCAAACTTCTGGAAGAATGAGTCAAAACAATAGAGGCAGACTTAGATTAAAGGCACCTGATCATTGGATAGCAAAAATCATGTCCTGGAAAGAGATATAGAGCTTGAGGCAGTCATATCTCCATGTAGATTGGCATGGGTTACCATTTCTATCTTGACATTGTTAAATGATAGAACTGAGAAAGAATTTTAGTTGGAGATTTGCTTATGGATGAATAAAATAAGTTTGGATTTTTGGTGTATAGAAGGAGCTGTGATAAGTTAGCGAAGTCTCAATCTGTGAGAGCTTCTTGAGCATACTGTTGCAGTTTAACCATGTTTTTGGCAGAGCAGATGATTGTGGAATCATCTGCATATTGGATGATTGTTACCTATTTGGCTGCTAAATACAGGTCATTAATGAATATATGAAGCAGTGAACTCAATATAGACCTTTGAGGGACTCCCATGGTTACCGGGTGAAAGGAAGAGATGTTTTGTCACTTTACAACTTGTCGAGTGAAAGGTAACTGTTAAACCAGGATAGTGATAGTTTATCAAAGCCTACAGAAGACATCATGCATAGTAATTTTTAGGTTGACACCATGTAAAAGGCTTTGGACGGATTAAGGAATGTGGAAGAGACAATATTTATAGTTTCTGATTTGATTTAATCCTGTAACAAAGCTTAGTAGCACAGTGGTGGGTGCTGTGATGTGATTGGAACCATGATGCATAGGGGAAAGTAGTGAGTTTTTCATAATGTAGGTAAGAACTTGGGACTGTATACACTTTTAAAGTATTTTAGACAGAGGAGATAGATGACTATGGGCCTGCAACTGGACAGGTCAGCGGAGCTTCCACCTTTATGTAGGGGACGTATGTAGGATTTTTTTTCCACAGAGTGGGAACATAGCTTTCCTTGATAGACTAGTCTATTAAGATGGACACATGGTAGACCACAGCATTTTCAGCTATGATGTATTCAGCTGGTAGGTTGTCTGGAGCAAGGGTGGGTTTCAAGGTTTTAAGTAGTTTTCTGATCGTGAAGGGTGGGTGAGTTGATGTTTGAGAGCTTGGGAATAAGCTGTGGGGTCTGGAGATGTTATACTAGTTGCAGAAGATCATGGGTTTAAGAGAGAGGCAATAGAATTTACAACGTATGAGATGACTTGGTTAGCAATGTAGTCTCTTGGTGCATCAGTTTTGGGGCTTGGTTAGGTTGTGTGAGCTGGATGTTGAAGCTTGTTCATGGCAGACCGGAATACATTAGTGTTGTTCTGATTGCTGTTTGCAATTTTTATAGAAGTTTTGTGTTTGTCAGTCTGAATTTTGATTTTAGTAGTATTTCTTACTTCTGTTTGTTGGCATCAGTACTGCATTTTTTTCCAGGTTCTCCATGCTTTATCACTGTTTTTCATAAGGTGTTTAGTTTCCTTTGTTAGTCAAGGAGCCTGATTTGATTTAATTATTTTGGTCCTTATGGGTACAGCCTCATATAGTATTTTTAGAAATATTGCATTGAACAGTGTTATTGCTTCATCTAAGATGATTGTGTTTAGCATTCCCCAGTTTATCAATTTTAAGTTTGTAATGAGTGTCTTTGTTGAAGGTGGAGAGATTGAGAACAAGGGTATAGTGATATCATCTTTGGTCACAAATGTGCTCTTTTATTGCAAGAACAGAAGGGTGGTCACTAAGGGTGTCAGGAATAGTATTGTCATAGTTTATTTTGTCTGTCTTAATTGTAAGGATCCAGTCTAAGATGGAATTCCTATCAGTGGATATGTTGTATCTGGTAGGAGTGGAGATGTGTTGGGTAAACCTGTATAAGTTTATTGCATTTGAAGGGTTTTCAGTACCAATGGTTGGTCAGTCAATATTTATGTTTCATAATATTATGGTTTAATGAGAGATATTGGTTGATGTCCAAAAGAGAAATTCATCAACAGTGCTTATGTTATTGCCAGGGGCTATGTAGACACTTACTATGTATAAGTTCTTATGAGTGTTGATTTTAGAGAGGATATACATATTTTGGCATTATGGCATGGGGAAGGTTTGGTGGGTGTAAGGAGACATTTAACTTATTTTTGCAGATGAAGGCTCCCCTGCCTCATTTTCTGAGAGTCCTGTCTAGCCTCAGAATATTGTATCCAAGTGGTATGATTCCATTATCTTTTATATATATATAGGTAGCTAGTCTTAAAAAGGTTGATATTTGATGTGTTGTAAAGAGAGGATGCCATTGTGAAGTTGTAGTGGGTGTTAGCTGGGAGTGAGGGAGCAATGTGGTGTCCACTGAGATAGCTAATGGGTAGGGATTGTTGATAGGATGTAAGTTGATCTACGTATATGAGAGGAAGTAGTACAAGTAGGTGAGGGAACAGCAGTCTTCTAGCTGACAAATTTAGCTCAAACTTTGCCCTTCCCCCATATTCCCAGATCAGATATCTGCATCTATACTCCCTCTTCAAACCTCCCAGAAACAAGTCTTCAATGCACTATGTAAGGCCAAAAATACTACTTCTGTGGGGGTCAGATAATATACCAAGTTGCCTACTGTTCAGTCTGAAACATGACTTGTCAGACCAGCTACAGGTGTTATTAAATATCAGCCTCCAAACAGGCTTTGTACCAGATGAATGGAGGATAGCAACAGTCAACTCTTTGTTCAAAGGTGGGACATCAACAAACCCAGGTAGTTATAGACCCATAAGTCTGACAAGCCTCATCTGTAAGGCTATGGAAAGGATCATTGTGGAATTAGTAAAGCAGACATCAGTAACCTACAAACTCTTGACCCAAGCTAATTTGGATTCATCAAGGGCAGATCCTGCCTACTTAACCTGGTTGATTTCTCTAAAAAGGTTACTGAAGAAAAGGATGAGGGGAAATCAGTACACACTGCACATCTAGAAGTCACAAAGTCATTCAACACCACACCACACACAGCTATAACAGATAAACTCTTTCAGCTAAATGCAAATCCCCATGTAACTTACTGGATAGCAAACTGGCTCAGAAATAGAACCCAGGAAACTAGGGTGGGTGACTCTACCTCCCCAAACAATCTGTCATTAGTGGTGTACCCAAAGGTTCAGTCCTTGCATCACTCCTTTTTGTCATTTGCTTCGCAGACATCAAAGCAAATGTTAAAGGTTTATGGACCACTAAGTTTTCAGATGACTGTAAACTTGATGACATCGTAAACTCCCCAGAGGACACCAAAATTCTCCAAGAGGTCCTTTCTCAAACAAATGAGCTGACATCAAAACCATGAACTCAAACTAAATGCCAAGAAATGTAGAGTTATATCATTTGGCAAGCATGACTTCCACTGTAACTATCACATTGACACCACACCCCTGAAAGTTGATCCAGTAGTCAGCCATGAACTCAAACTAAATGCCAAGAAATGTAGAGTTATATCATTTGGCAAGCATGACTTCCACTGTAACTATCACATTGACACCACACCCCTGAAAGTTGATCCAGTAGTCAGGGGTCTGGTAACCTATCTCCATAATGAAGTGTCCTTTGATCACCACATATTCATTATCATAAGGAAATCATTCTTCATTGAACAACTTATATCTAAAGTTATGGTGTCAGGGAAGTAATTATTCTACTGTACTCTGGCAAGCCAGCACGTAAAAATCTACTGACAATCATTAGTGGACCGGAGTTCCGCTGTGGCGACCCCTAAACGTGAAAAGCCGAAAGACACAAACAAACAAACTCAGCTTAAACAGGCCAATCATTGAATACAATGCCCCATTTGGTATGTACCTATCCAAACACTTGTCAACTGGAGCAACCACAATGATTTCTCACTAAAAAAAAAAATCAAGCACCTGAGTCACAAAAACTATGCATACAGTCTCAAAGCCTTATCCCTCTTCTTGGTATCATATAGGCTACTAAGAGATTACCTCATGTATAGATCATCGTCAGATCCTGTTCTGTTAGACCTACAGTCAAGTGATACTGTGAACACCTACTCAAGGAATCTCAATCTCTTTTGCAAGATAAATAAAACATATTTGAGGGATAGGTATGTATCACAGAGAATACTTCTATTCAACCTTCCTCCATTCTACATGAAGCAAAGTACTTCTCAATCTATTTAAACATAATTTAGATGACTGGCTGGGAAACCACAAACTTATTCCTGGTTTAGCACCCATGTCCTTCATAGATAGCGGAAACAGGTAAATGTCCCAACATATCCTTCTTCTGTCATCCTCTAGGTTAGTTGTATGTAATATCAAGGACTAAAAACTACCATGGGAATGTAAGGCTAGGCTTCTTAAGATCTTTACAGATCAACAGTCTAGTAAGTACCTATGAAATTATACATGTAACATTTCTCACTGATCACTCAGTTACAAGGGTGTGAGCTATTATTAAAGAGCACCACATTATAATATGCACTTGAGAGGCCACTGTTACACAAGTGTTGCTTTGCCTTATAGGTTGGCAGGTAGTGTGTGTGCATGTGTCTGTCCGTCTTGTGTACAGTGAAACCTTGGAGTGCAGGAAGCAGCTCATTAATAGCTCAATATCTTAATCTTATGAGCTAACAGCCAGACATACTCTGCACTGTCAGACCCTTCTTTCTGCCTTTCTTTCATTTATTTTGTGACACCACCCTGCTCATCAGTTTTAGTCATTTAAAGTAAGCAGATAGTGATAGCACTAATGTCTGTCCTCACCTTCACACGCAAATAGTTACAAAAATTAGCAAAACAACACGTCAGTGCTAAACGACCTTTAGCTCTTGAATAACTTAAAACTGAGAGAGAGAGACAGACATAAGCTCTAACATTAACTAGTAAAGCACTTATTACAGTTATGCAGAGGAAGTAAAAGTTACTGTGGGTGCTACCATGTTTTGCATAACCATTTGCATATACATTCATGTGATGGTACTCGTTCAGTTCAGATTTTTTCCAGTTTGACTTCAGAGGGAGACGATTCAGTGAAGCTGGGCTATGTTTACAAAATGCCTTTTTTTCCTATTTTCCTGAACTAAGGTCTTGATAAGGTAATACCACCACCCTGACCAGCTCTTAGACTGTAAGCTGACTCATATATAATGACTGCGTTTAAGGGTGGGCAGTGACCTAGGATAGCAAATTTGGAAATCAGAGTAAAGTGAAACATTATAGCTCTACTTTGGACTGGTCCAATGGCACCCCTTTAGAAATAAACACAATAATGTGTTCCATTATTTGATAAATGTGTCAGTTTGTTGAGAGCAAGTCTACCAAATGCCAATCCCAAAAGCAGAGTTTTCTCTTTTCTCCAGTCATGAAGTGGGTCTATATTAGAACATCGAATGTTCTAAACAGCGAACACTCACATGAGCGAAAATGCAGGACCACAAAAACATTATTGTGGGGGGGCTGTGCCCCCCCCCATTAAATATATATTTCAACTCCAAGATTGCACTACAGTGAGGAAAGGGCAAATATTCCAATCTTCACTGTACTGCGATAAAAAAAAAAACCTTCGAGGTCCTGCATTTTTGCTCATGTCAGCGTTCGCTATTTAGAACATTTGATGTTCTAAAATAGACCCCCCCCTTGAAGTAGGTATATTTATGTATGGGGAAGTGTGAGGGTATTACTCCACATATGGGCTGCAGATGAGTTTGCCCTCTGCAAAAAAACAAAACTTACCTCTGTTGTGTGAGCTCACGTCTTTCACATTACATGGAAAGCATTCATGACTAATGCCAGAGTTAGTAGAAGCCTTATGAGTACCATAACATATGGTAGATAATGTTCATAAATATTTCTACATCATCACAACCTCTACACTCAGAGCAATATCTGTCTCATCTAGTGCCTGGGGCTAGAAGCAATCTGGCTGTTATAGTAATTAGCTTGCTACAGCTAACCACACACACAATGCTAAAGCACTGCATTGCCTTTCTTGTAAAAAATTTGGTACAGAAAATAGAATTCAGGAACTGCACTACCCGATCACCACCCCCAACACCTTACACAATTGTGAGTGCTTCCCTCACCCCCTCCCTTGCTCATTTATGCCTGTGATTTTGTTGTCACTGTATAATGACATATTAGCAGTGCTCTTATTCATGGCCAGCATGAATGTGAACTAGAATATGGTTATATTTAACCAAATACAGTTATCACAGAGGAGGAAGGAACAGGAGCTGACAAATTAAATGGCAGTATGTCTGTGAAGTTTACTTGATTTCAGTGGTTTTACTATTTCCACAATCATGCTGATGAATCTCATTTTTTGTAATGTATAGATTGCCATTTTTTTTACCTGCTGAAACCCTCTGTTTCAGGAAGTTGTCCTACCACTTGGTATTTTTTTCAGGTAGCTGTGGTCCCAATGGAATTGTTTCAAAGAAAGACCGAACACACACATCCTCTTGCTGTGACACACATCTCACAAACATGCAATTCATACTCCAGAATAATGATAGAGCACTTTCTAAACTATTTTGTAGAATTTGATCATCACAACTAAAGAGTGATAAATACTCGACAGATTTTAGTTTAGTCTTTTTTAATATGCAGGGTCTATACATTAGGCATAATATGTACATACTTTGGCTAGTGGTCAGAATTACTTTGTTTTTTGTTTGATCAGGGAACTCTCTATAATTGTCTTGGGGTTCTTTTTCGAGTCACAATCCCATGATATGGAAGCATGGTTGTATACTGTTAAGGACATGTTTAACTTTAGTTTCTGAATTCTGTGTAATCACGTGTATTTATTTTTAATTACTTCTATTCCTTTATCTGTTCTGGCAGTATACCAGAATTTTACCCTCTCCTGTTTTCTTTTTATCTGCTTGAAACACAGCACAGTTATGCTGTCTTCCTCCTTTTGTCTAAGTGTTGGCGCTTATTTAAATACTTGTACAGTCAGAGTTATCAGATTAAAATGAATGACATCATCATGTATTTACGGACAAAAGGCTGTTAATTTATTGGACCTGCTATGAACTCTGTGATACTCAGCTGTGAAGTTATCAATTTTTATAATGAGTATTGATTTTTTTTCCTAGTTATTCAGTGTTGTGTTGTTGCTGGACACTGTAGCATAATTTCTAAAGCTGTTTTAAGAACTGGGAGCTTATGTGGAATATTAATTAAAACTGAGGTACTTGACTATTACAAGTTTTTTTTACAGACTGCCCATGCGGGTGCATTTAAAAATGAGATATTTATATGCTCATCAACTTGACTATATAGTCATAACACAATTAACTATTAAAGGTTTCCCTCAAATATGAGATAAGATAATCCACCTGGAATTAGCTTTAGTGATTTCAAGCAACATTTGCCTACACAATTACAGCAAAGATCAATTCATTTTCATTGTAAAGCCATCATATTAATTCAATTAATAGTGAGCTTATGTCAGTGGAACTGGCTGTGTAATGATATCACTTTCATAGTTAAATGGATTTATATGTGTGTGTGTGTGTGTGTGTGTGTGTGTGTGTGTGTGTGTGTGTGTGTGTGTGTGTGTGTCTATCTATATATATATATATATATATATATATATATATATATATATATATATATATATATATATATATATATCTATATGGGTTCTCTACGTTAGACAAACAGCTCGGAAGATCGATACTCAAACACCGACACCAGAAGAACGAAACCTCAAAAACACAAAAGTTCACATGCCCGACACCACAATCCCGACACTTAACAAGACAAAAAGTTCACTGTTACACACAACACACGCACACCAACAACCTAAAAACCTACACTACACCTTACACAAAATTATCTATGCACTAACCTTAACCCAAACCCTAACCCTAAGGTCCGTAACTATCGCACACTCACCTTACTTGCTCCCTAACCCTAAGGTCCCTAACTATCACACACACTCACCTAA